>NC_057809.1:598546210-598846210 GCF_018294505.1 Triticum aestivum
CCCCCCTTAAATTACATATCTCCGCCATTATCTGATGTATATACTTTGTTTTTCCGCTCCCAATAGTACTAATTTCAATTGTGTGAAACTATTGAACACACCCAATGCATGTTGTGGGAAGCCATTGTTATTTATTTGTTTTTCACTTACGTTGTAAAGGTTTGTGCCTTATTTAAGTTCCCAGCTTTTTTTTGCAACATAAAGGAGGGTATGACTGAAACTTTGTCACTTTAGTTCATTATCGGAAGTAATGAACTTGGCGTGAGCTATCTTTTCAGGGAAACAAAATAAAATCATGAGATATATATATAAATGATAGGTTATACCTAGGGTGTTTTCTATTTAGCATTTTAGCTGATTTTTGTTCTAACAACAGTCGTATTTCGGATCCAATAGTGTGTAGTATACCATAATGTTCAACAATACTTTCCCCTTCAGCTTCCCGATCAGGCTACTGGGTTGCATGTCTTTTTGTTTTCCTTCTAGATCCGACAAGCAATTTGTTTTCCAGGCCTTGTCTCTTGTTTTCTCGTGTCCCATTTTTATCTCCTGGGATTTTGTATGGGCCTGAGAGGCAGGGCTCATGACCAAAGTAAAAAAACAGTATGAAAGAAGAAAAAGAGAACATAAGTACATAACACGCTGGATGTCTCAAAACACGCATAAAAATATAGACCATTTTTTATATAATATACTAGAAAAGAAGCTTAGGATGTGTATTTATGGCGCTCGGCCATAGATTCTTGCATTGTCTGTGTTGAGGGTAAATGCGTGAGGATCTGTAGCTCGGTGTTTTCTGGGGAGTTACGGCCGGTTATTAAGAGCTCCTCCAATGCAAAGGTGCTTAGATGAGATGCTAAATGCATTAAATAGCTTAGCAACTCAACTTCCCAATGCATAGGTGTTTAACTTATTGTTGCTAAGCTCACTTTATTTAATGATTTAGCACATAAACTCTTCCATGCATTGGTCAGCTTATTTCATTTATGTGGTTTGTCTAGGTTCACATGCTTGGCATGGTTTTTCCTGGGGTCACGAAAGTACTCTCTCTCCTCCTCCTTAATTACTGCGCCATGTCATTTTTTTGCTTATATGACATGCTTAGCATGTATCACTGTGGAGCATTGGGAAGGGCCTAAATCTGGTATTGTGAGCGGTATGTATGGGCATGTTTGTACGCTGGACTATGGAGAGGACGGACTTAGTTAGGCCCTTCCCAGTGCTCCACTGTGTACATGTGCTAAGAGTGCCACATAAGCAGAGAAAATGATGTGGCAAAACAATTAAATAAGAGAGAGAACATTATGGTGACCCCGAAGAAAACGGTGTTAAGCACGTGGACCTATGCAAAATGACTACCAACCAATACATGAAGGAGTTTTATTTTTAAACAATTCAATGAGTGAAGCTTAGCTACAAAAGCTAAGTATCTATGCATTGAGGAGACTAGTTGCTAAGTTTTTTAGTACACTTAGCACCTTATGTAAACACCAACGGATTGAAAGTGGCCTTGGTATGACCGATGGTTCTGGGCGAGTATGCCTTGCAGGCGCTTGGAGATGCAATTAGGGTTCTCGCGGAGACACAGATCTGCTAGGACGAGTCCCTATTTTGGATAAGTGGAAGCACAACTCGCCCACAATATTTCATCACTTACAAAAGATATGGAGTTTGTTTCTAAGAAGCTACAATGAATTCAGAATAGGATACCAGATCAATTGGGTAATTACAGCCGTACAAAATAAGCTATTGCTGTATGACGACCTATTACCATTAGATTGTAATTATATTATAATGGAATAGAACTCCATTTTTTCTGCAAAGAAAGGGGAAGGTCAATCTAGAGGAGCTTGGCTGGACTAAGAGGTGAGTATAAATCCAGATAGCACATTTTAATCTACTATTTGCATGCACAAGATGTAGATGGTATGCCTCATGTGATTTTGCTAATTACCAGTATGATTCTTAAATATTTATTAATGATACAATGTAGTATTGTCTCATTGATAATCAATTGATTTGGTATTGTTTATGGATTGATATAATTGATTTTTTGTTTGCGAATTCAATGTTATAATCGGTAAAATTGTAGTGGGTTGATCTAGTATACTTTTAGCTTTCTCCTTGTTTTAAGTTACAAATTGTTTCTTCAAATTTCAGCACTTCCATGTCATAATAAGTCTGTATCAAGTGAGAAAATGAGAAAGGAATCCAAGTTTAAGATGCACACATGTAGAATACATCCCTATGTATACGTAGAATTATTTTAGAATTTTTTGAAACTTAAAAGATTGATTTTTTAATGAAGCTCAAGTTCTAAAAATACTAGTATATTTCATACGACCTAAAAATCAAAAAATATAGGAGAACACGCCTCATCTGATCCGGTTGCCCACCATCCATTGTGGCCAACACTTGTGATTGGGTCTGCTACACCGAGACATGGTATTGCATCCTATGATCCGCTTTGCCTCACTGTCCCACCTCCGTCCAGAACCTTGTATCGATTCGGTCCGCTTCTCGTCATCGAGCCCACAGTTGCTGCCAGGCCCGCCATAGGGCCGACCCATAGACCGGACAAAAAGGGTGACCGCCCCGAGACCCAAATATTAAACATGGTACTAACCAACATACTACTATTATCTAAGTCCATCATATGAAAATTTTGGTGGGCTTGTAAACAGGGGAAAGGAAACCAACATGGGTGTCATGGGAAGTGATGACAAGACCTAATTATCTAGGAGGTCTAGGCTTCAGGGATCTGGAACTTTTAAATTTGGCTTTGCTAGCAAAACAGTCTTGGAGAATTTTGCAGGAGCTGACATCTTTGAGCACAAGGATCCTTAAGGCCGGAAGTACCTTTCTACACCCAGGAGCAAATGCTCCTGGTATGAATAGTAAAATTAAAAAACTAGAAAAAATGTTCAAAAAATTCTGAAATTTTTTTGTGACATACTTTCACAAATGTTTGATGTGCACGCAAAATTTCATTGCGAAATCACATTGGTGGAAGGCGTGCCAAAAAAACAAAATCAGAGATCCAAAATGCTTTTGTAAGTAACATTTTCAGAGCATCGATTTTGTTTTTTTACCACGCCTTCCATCAATGTGATTTTGCGATGAAATTTTGTAGGCACAACAAACATTTATGGAAGTATGGCACAAAAAAATTTCAGAATTTTTTGAATTATTTTTGAATTTATTTGATTTTATTGTTCACACCAGGAGCATTTGCTCCTGGGTGTAGAAACTCCATGTCCCCTTAAGGCTTCCTACTTCCCTGATGTTACAATCATTAACGTCGAACTGGGTTCTCAGCCATAAAATCTGGTGTGGTGTCTTGGAAGCTAGAGACATAGTGAAGCAGGGAATTATTCGTCGAATTGGGCATGGCCAGTCTACGGATATCTGGCCTAATAATTGGATTCCAAAAGAGTCTTCTTGGCGACCAATAGTATGTCTTGTTGTGGACCCGCTTGTGAAGGTATCTGCATTATTATCACCGACCATAGCCTCGTGGAACGAAAAAATGGTTTGGAGTGTCTTCCTACCCATTGATGCTGATGAGATACTCAGGATCCCTGTGTGCACTCGAAAAACAACCGATTTTTGGGCATGGCATCCAGATAACAAAGGCTGATTCACTGTTAGCTCGGCACAGACGTATATGATCAAGACGAAAGTCCAGAGAAATAATTGGCTTAGAGGGAGGAGTGGATCCTCAGATAATATGAGAGAAAAGTCATGGACTTAGCTATGGAATATCTTCATCGAAGATCCGGGTGTTTTGTGAGACTAGCCGGACATTCCCTACCGACCACTAACGTGCTACACGATCGAAATATGGCACATGCTAACTAGTGCCCACTATGTGGAGGGAATACTCGTGGCAGCATGCACTTCTTTCGTGCACGATGGCCAGATGTACATGGGCACTCTCGGATGTAGAATTAGTGGAGAGGATGACAAATAGTAAGGAACCTACAACAAAGAACTGGATGTTTGAACTTCATGACAATCTGAGTCATGACAACTTCACTAGGATGGTTGTGACCTTACGGGCTATACGGTATTGATACGTCTCCAACGTATTTATAATTTTTTATTGTTCCACGCTATTATATTATCTGTTTTGGATGTTTTATATGCATTAATATGCTACTTTATATTATTTTTGGGACTAACCTATTAACCTAGAGCCCAGTGCCAGTTCCTGTTTTTCCCTGTTTTTGAGTTTCGTAGAAAAGGAATACCAAATGGAGTCCAAACGGAATAAAACATTTGCAATGATTTTTCTTGGACCAGAAGACAACCAGGAGACTTGGAGATGAAGTCGGGGGAGGCACGAGGCGGCCACAAGGATGGAGGGCGCGCCCAGAGGGGTAGGGTGCGCCCCCACCCTTATGGGCCCCTCATGCACCTCCTGACCTAATTCTTTTGCCTATATATTCCCATATATCCCCAAACCACCAGAGGCATCCACGAAAACACTTTTCCACCGCCGCGACCTTATGTACCCGTGAGATCCCATCTAGGGACCTTTTCCGGCACGCTGTCGGAGGGGGATTCGATCACGGAGGGCTTTGACATCAACTCTATTGCCCTTCCGATGAAGCGTGAGTAGTTTACCACAGACCTACGGGTCCATAGCTAGTAGCTAGATGGCTTCTTCTCTCTCTTTGATTCTCAATACCAAGTTCTCCTCGATGTTCTTGGAGATCTATTCGATGTAATACTTTTTTGCGGTGTGTTTGCCGACATCCAATGAATTGTGGATTTATGATTAGCTTATCTATGAATATTATTTGAATCTCCTCTGAATTCTTTTATGCATGATTTGATATCTTTGTAATTCTCTTCGAACTATCTGTTTGGTTTGGCCAACTAGATTGTTTCTTCTTGCAATGGGAGAAGTGCTTAGCTTTGGGTTCAATCTTGCGGTGACCTTTCCCAGTGACAGTAGGGGCAGCAAGGCACATATTGTATTGTTGCCATCAAGGATAAAAAAATGGGGTTTTCATCATGTTGCTTCAGTTAATTCCTCTACATCATGTCATCTTATTTAATGCATTACTCCGTTCTTTATGAACTTAATACTCTAGATGCATGCTGGATAGCAATCGATGTGTGGAGTAATAGTACTAGATGTAGAATTGTTTCGGTCTACTTGACATGGACGTGATGCCTATATTCATGATCATTGCCTTAGATATCGTCATAACTTTGCGCTTTTCTATCAATTGCTCGGCAGTAATTTGTTCACCCACCGTAATATTTTCTATCTTGAGAGAAGCCTCTAGTGAAACCTATGGCCCCCGGGTCTATTTTCCATCATATAAGTTTTCGATCTACTATTTTGCAATATTTTACTTTCCAATCTATAAACCAAAAATACCAAAAATATTTACTTTATCGTTTATCTATCTCTATCAGATCTCACTTTTGCAAGTAACCCTGAAGGGATTGACAACCCCTTTATCGCGTTGGGTGCAAGTTATTTGATTGTTTGTGCAGGTATTCGGTGACTTGTGCTTTGTCTCCTACTGGATCGATACCTTGGTTCTCAATGTTGGAAATATGCCCTAGAGGCAATAATAAAATAGTTATTATTATATTTCCTTGTTCATGATAACTGTCTATTGTTCATGCTATAATTGTATTAACCAGAAATCATAATACATGTGTGAATACATAGATCACAACATGTCCCTAGTGAGCCTCTAGTTGACTAGCTCATTGATCAATAGATGGTTGTGGTTTCCTGGCCATGGACATTGGATGTCGTTGATAACGGGATCGCATCATTCGGAGAATGATGTGATGGACAAGACCCAATCCTAAGCATAGCACAAGATCGTGTAGTTCGTTTGCTAGAGCTTTTCTAATGTCAAGTATCATTCCCTTCGACCATGAGATTGTGCAACTCCCGAATACCGTAGGAATGCTTTGGGTGTATCAAACGTCACAACGTAACTGGGTGGCTATAAAGGTGCACTACAGGTATCTCCGAAAGTGTCTGTTGAGTTGGCATGAATCGTGACTGGGATTTGTCACTCCGTATGATGGAGAGGTGTCTCTGGGCCCACTCGGTAATGCATCATCATAACGAGCTCAATGTGACTAAGGACTTAGCCACGGGATCATGCGTTACAGAACGAGTAAAGAGACTTGCCGGTAATGAGATTGAACAAGGTATAGGGATACCGATGATCGAATCTCGGGCAAGTAACATACCGATGGACAAAGGGAATTGTATACGGGATTGATTGAATCCCCGACATCGTGGTTCATCCGATGAGATCATAGTGGAACATGTGGGAGCCAATATGGGTATCCAGATCCCACTATTGGTTATTGGCCGGAGAGGTGTCTCGGTCATGTCTACATGGTTCCTGAAGCCGTAGGGTCTACACACTTAAGGTTCGGTGACGCTAGAGTTGTTATGGGAAATTGTATGTGGTTACCGAAGGTTGTTTGGAGTCCCAGATGAGATCCCGGACGTCACGAGGAGTTCTAGAATGGTCCAGAGGTGAAGATTTATATATGGGAAGTCCAGTTTCAGTCGTCGGAATGGTTTCGGGGGTTATTGGTATTATACTGGGACCACCGAAAGGTGTCCGGGGGTCCACCGGGTGGGGCCACCTGCCTCGGACAACTTAATGGGATGAATATGAGAGGGAACCAGCCCCTAGTGGGCTTGTGCGCCCCCAAGGGCCCTAAGGCGCCTAGGGTTGGAAACCCTAGGGGGAGGGGGCGCCTCCCACTTGCTTGGGGGGCAAGTTTCCCCATCCGGGCCGCCGCCCCCCCTCTTAGATGCATCTAGGGGGCTGCCCCCTCTTCCCTTCCCCCTATAAATAGTGGGGGGTGGGAGGGCAGCCGCACCCCTTCCCTAGGCGCAGCCCCTCCCTCCTCCAACACCTCCTCCTCCTCCGTAGTGCTTGGCAAAGCCCTGCCGGAGAACCGCAAGCTCCACCACCACGCCGTCATGCTGCCGGAGCTCTCCCTCAACTTCTTCTCTCCCCGTGCTGGATCAAGAAGGAGGAGACGTCCCCGGGCTGTACGTGTGTTGAACGCGGAGTACGCACTACAAGAAATGTGTCAACTAGTGACCTTCTGTCAGTGACCCTGGAAGAAATGGTCATAGATCTATGACCATTTCAGACCAATTGGTCAAAAGCTGTTCGGGGGGCTCCAAACCCTAAACCATTGCGACCATTTTGGCCAGAAAGGTCGTAATTTCCTTACATGAAATGGTCATAAAGCAAATAGCGCTAGTCCGCTGCCTTATTTCTAGTTGTTAACGACCAATATAGATGGTCATAGCCTTGTAAATTGTGGTGGGTTGCTATGACTAGGTGCCACCTCATCAGTTTTGCCTATGTGTCATGTCCATGTGGCAGTTTTTGCCCTAGGTTGTGAAGCAACCTATATTTCTCTCATTCCCAAAATTCTCAAAAAAATCTCATAAATTCTTTGGGTCATATCTTCGTCAAATATGTAAAAACCTTCCTTGGCTAGTTCAAAAATAATTCAAAAATATTCCTTTTCCTATTTTGTTCAAAACAACAGTTTGTGAAGGAAGTACCACTTTGGCATATCCAAATAGTATCTATTTTCTACAGTGCTTTCCTATGCACAAATAACCATCCTCCACCAAATGCCAGCTCAATCCATTCATTGTTTTGAGCCCAGCTTCAACATTCGTATTTATGTCCAGTGTGGTAGTTTGCAAAGCAAATACCACCTAGGCTCCTCCTTTTGAGCTGAAAATTTGTGAAGACGGTCTTCTTAGTAACTGATCATCCTCAGCCAAAACTCACGCCCATTAACCATGTACATTTCCCGTACCGCTAATCAAACACTTGGCTGCTAATTCATGTTTGAGCATCGATCGGTCTCCTCGTGAGAATCTTATGTTCTAATTTTCTTCCTAGCACCTAACTGGGGAGTGCCCAACCCACTAGACATGCCTAGGCTGCCCAGAACACATGGCAACGCCACGGTCACGCGGTGACCACGCGGCGGGCATGCGACTTTACGCGCTCTAGAGTTAGGGCCCTCGGCCACTGCCCAAACCTCGACGTATCGCCACCAAACCATGTATTTATGATTAAATAGGTACTTATGTAACTAGAAATGATTTTTGGAAAAAATAAATAGCAAACTATGAGGCAGCTGCAGTTCAAATTTGACCCGCTTCCAGCTGAATCGGCGAAAATTTGTCTTTTTCACGAGAGGTGGATCAAAACTTTTTACACCCAACCATTTTGTCAATTTTGTATTAAATATGTCCTAGTATTTTAGAAAATTGATTTGGTCCAATTTTGCAGCCATTATTTGGGAGGTCCTTCACAGAAAAACCTCCTTTTGGGCACTCGAAAAATGGAAAATGGTTTTTTCGTCCAAAGAAAATGAAGACTTCCTTAGGCAACATTGTTTGACATTCCAATATGCACCCTTGTGCACAATATGAGATCATTTGAACAAACTATGCCATGGATGTGGCCATAAGATTGATCATTTGGCTTGAAAGCCATTGATCTCCACACGTGATAGCTCGTTTCTGAAAACACTTTTTTAAAATAATTTCCGTATTACAAGTTTGTTATTTTTCCTGGGAACTTGGCCACATATAATGACACAATGCGAAGGTTTCCCAATTTTTGATTTTTTTGAATTTTTTATGCCCGTTTTAAAATGCGATCAAAACGGCGGGAATGACCATTCCTAGCTAGTGGTTGAATCTTGGAATTTTTTTGGTGTTTCTCTGATTAAATAGATACTTATGTACCTAGAAATGATTTTTGGAAAAAAATAAAGAGCAAACTATGAGGCAGTTGCAGTTCAAATTTGACCCGCTTCCAACTGAATCGGCGGAAATTTGTCTTTTTCACGAGAGGTGGATCAAAACTTTTTACACCCAACCATTTGGTGAATTGTCCATTAAATATGGCCTAGTATTTTAGAAAAATGATTTGGTCCAATTTTGCAACAATTATTTGGGAGGTCCTTCACAAAAAACCTCCGTTTGGGCACTCGAAAAATGGAAAATGGTTTTTTCGTCCAAAAGAAAATGAAAACTTCCTTAGGCAATATTGTTTGCCATTCCAAGATGCATCCTCGTAGATGTATAATCATACAATGTGAAGGTTTTTCATTTTTTTTGTGAATTTCCTATGCCAATTTCAAAATGTGATCAAATTTGCCCGCATGACCTTTCTTAGTTAGGTGGTTAATAATGCAAAACTATTGGTTTGTCTATGATGAAATAGCTACTTTTGTATCTACAAATGATTTTTTTAGAAAATAAATAGCAAACTATTAGATACCTGTAGTTCAAATTTGACTCGTTTCTTGCCGAATTGGCTGTTTCTCCAAATACCTAGAAAGATAGGAAATGCAATCAAATTGATGATCATCGATGAAAGGTGGTCTAACTTAAGTGAAAATTTTAGTGAAAATATTTTGCAAAATATTTTTGGTAGCTGCCTCACAAACCTCCCTTATTTTTAACACTAAGAAGAGGAAATTTTAATAGCTCATTTTCGAACCAATCAGGACACAACACACGGATCACCCCACTGTATTCGATCTGAGCCGTCCGCCTCCTACTGATCCAGCGTCTCTCCCTTCCTCCCTCGACCCCCTCCTTCCCGAGAAACCCTAGGTCAAGCGCTGCCGTCTCCCTCTCCCCGATCCAGACCCCTCCCCCACCGGCCCTATCTCCGATCCAGATCCGTCCTCCTCCGATGCCCTCCCCTCCGCTCCATCCTCCCCTTGGACAAGATCCGGCGCGCACGTCCCACACATCGACCGCGCTCTCCCACCCACACATTGCCGCCGCCACCCACCGTCCCGTCTGACCTCGCCGCCGCCACCCACTGCCCCGTCTGACCTCGTCACCGTTCGTCGCTCCCGGTATCATCCCCCCACACCCGCTGCCCCCTCCCTCTCCTCCTCCCATCAGAAGAGAAGAGGGATCTCATGCGGATCACACCAGGGCGTCGATCTGGACTTCCATCTGCACGAGGGGACGCGTGGAGCAGGAGGGGCGGCCATGGTGCCGGCAAAAGATGGCCGCCTGCTCCGTCCGCACCCAACCTCGCGAGCGGCCATGTGCGAGGGGACGGCGGCCAGACGCAACGAATTTGCACCGTCGCCATGGGCCGTGCCATGGAGCTCGAGACGCCCACGCTAACAGGCATCACCAACTCGACTCGATGCTCGTTTCGATTTGGTACGCTGCTAGACTTGGTTCCCATCCCTGATGCCTCTTGCTTGTTTCAATTTGGTAATTAAAATTGCAGCTCTCTTGCTTCTGATTGTTCATGTGTTATACTGCTCACTCCGTTAGTTAGGCACACCAATAGTGCTAGGGTTCATACTTCATATGGATGTGCCTAGCCAGCCAACATTATGTGGGTTCAAAACTAACAGTGAGGTTTTTCCGTCAGTAGGGAAAAACGGTGTTGATTCTGTGTAGTTTCGTTAGTCTATGAGTTTGACGCCGACGTCCTCAAGTGCTTTGCGTGATTGACGACAGTTTTGAGTGGAAGATATAATGAATTTGAGTAACAGGATGTCTCTTATTATTGGTGCGAGTCATTCCATGAATTCTTTGCTGTTAGCTCGTAGCTGCATTCCTTGAGTTGGTATGAAGTGGAAAATGCATGCTATACTTAGGATTTCAGCATATCTATGTCTCAACAATTAGCTAATTCTACTTTGTTGGAGATGCACCTTTCATGATTGTTCATCTGGATAGTAATCTGCTTTGTCTGTGGCTTCTTTGCTAGTGGTACCATGCCCTATTGGTCTAGTTTCAGGTTTCATGACAGATTCGTTTTGTACTACTTATTTCTCATAATCAGTTTGAAGCATACCATTTTGTAAGGAAGCTAGTAGAACAGTTTGTATGTTACTTCTTTGCTAGTAGTGGATGATTCCTTTCCATGTCATATTGGTTTGACTTCCCGTTGGATAACCAACTCGCTCTCCTGCCGTGCTCGCTGCTGCTATTTAGATTGAGAGAGAGGGGTGCTGATTAGTGTAGTTTGTGATTGAGAGAATGCTTGCTGCTGCTATTTGTGCTTACTGATTGATTATACAGTGATTGACATGCTGCTATTTCTACTTGTTGATGTTATTGTTGCCATCCGATGCATATTGTTGTGATCCGTAGCTTACTGCTTTGTCTGCAGGTGTCGTGCTAGCGACCGAGTTCGGAGCGCTCGGATCGAAGGTGGCCGAGCACTGGTACGAGGTCTACAAGATGGACAAGATGGGGGCCAACCTCTGGTTCATCTACTAGTGGGAGGACAAGGTTTCTTCTAGCTCTGAATGTTAGGATGGTCAATGTAATAGTCCAGTCTGTAGTGTAAGGTTTTGGATTGGAAACTCAGTGTGAAGTTTGGCTCTTAGGCTTGCTTTTGCTGCCATTTTTTATTAATGAATGCATTACCTTTTTCTGATTGATCCAAAATGTCATCTTATCTCTAGCGCAATGGGAGTTAAAATGTTTGTTCAGACAATATAGTTTATGCTATGATAATCACTGTATTGTTTGTAGTATGGAATTTGCATTCTGTAATGGGACTGAAGTTTAGCTCTTTGGCTTGCTTTTTCTGTGCCCTAGAGACGAACACATCAGCCCTAGAATAATACCTGCCTCTTTATTAGCACTTCCAAGTAAGCGCCGCTCTCACTGTTGCCATCTACTATGTGTAATTAGGAGTAGGACATGGTCCTCTTGCTTGTGCTACACAAGGATTTGTACTGCATTGTTGCTGAAACTGCTGAAACATGATGCTGCGATTGCCAAAATTTTTTGTCTTAATGCCCATCTGTTGTTATTTGCTTGGGGTGTTTTTCATTAAAATACAAACAGTGGCTGTTCTGAAATTCAAGCTATTGAACAATGATGATACAATACTTTTTTAAACAGTGGGCTGTGGCTTAGTGTAATTGATGTACTAGTGCACTGCCTGGCGTAAAATTATACCAGTACACTTAGATATGCAATGAAATGCTTCTAGTATCTTACACATGTATATTTGACATGAATGTGTATTGCTTGGCTTAAAGTTGCAGCAACCATGTTTTCTGAATAACTATAGTTGCTTTCAAAATCTGCAATTTATTGGCGATGTTACCTTATTATTTGCTCTCTTTAATTGTTTTTGTAGGTCCATGACATCTCGCTGAACCACTACACCTGGCTTGCTCGCCGGTGCGCGCGTGCGTGCGTCGATGCGCGGCGCTTCGTCGAGCTGGCCGCATTGCGGTAATCCCCGGAGCTGGAGCGGGAGGAGGCGACGAGATGCTGCTGCTGCGGTTGCGTCCTCGGAGGCAGCAGCTGCCCCTCGCCGACCTTACCAACCTTCGGCGTCCGCCATGAGCTCCGCACATGACCCCTTCTACATCGTTCGGGAGGAGATCCAGGGCTTGGTAATCCCCCCATCCCCATCCGCCCTCCCTCCCCTGCGCCCCTTTCTCTTCCTCTAGTTGCAAATTTTCATATGATGCAGCTGTTTATTTGGCTGCGCCGTGGCGTACTGTCAGCTGAAAACTGCTTCTGTATTTTCTACTCCAGTACTATGGCTGAGGCAGTGACCATCTTGTCTTATGCAATTCTTCTTGTTGCAGTTCAGTTTTATGTGTTCTTAACTGTTACTACAAGACATCAAGTGCATGGCTGCTAGTTTGCTTACTAGCTCTGTTCTATTGGGATATGTATATATATATGTGTGTGGATTTTAAGCATGGTTCCTGTATATGTGATAAGTGCATACCACTACAACTCCTCTTTGTCTAGTATTATAAGGCCATTTGATTGAATGCTTGAAAAGATGAGTCGCTAAAGTGAATGTGCTTCTAAGTCTCATGTAATATGCAAAGAACAAATTGAAACCATGTTCTTTAATATTAAAGGGTCTGATTGATATCAGTCCTTCTTTTGGTAGATATATTATGTATCCTGACTTGTTATTTTCTTCTCTAGCAAATTGTAGACATGAATCTCTAGTTGACCTATTCCTTCGTAGACATATATTGGTCCTATTACATTTTAACTTGCTCCAAGTTCTATGATATGTGAGTTCCTTCTGTTGCTGCAAGTAGTGACACAATATGCCGTGTGCAGTGGGCTCCACATCCAAGTCCTGGCCGTCCTCCGCAGCAAGGAGCTAGGCCAAGGGAGCAAACAGCGCCACTGGTTCCTTCAAGGATGTGTGCTGCTGGTCGAGTCTTGTGGAGAAGCAAGGCGAATCGGGCATTGTCTCAATTGTTCCGCTGTGGTAAGAACAAAACACCACTCTCACTTGATGTTCATGTATTACTACAGCAAAACATTCTTACATGGTGATTGTTAGCGACAAAACAATTATCTCGCATAATAGTGTCATTCTCTTCGTAGTTAACAAATGCATCTTGTCCAACCGAGTAAACTGGACCCAACTTGTACAATAAAGTGAACTAAATGCTGTCACATTCTGTACATGTTACTTTCTATTTGGTGTCTGGTAATGATATCTACGGAAATTCTACTTTGTAAAGAATAAACAATGTGTTATGGATCACAAGCTAATTTTTGTTGACATGAATTTGTTATGCTCCTTATTTTGACTTGGTTTCACCCACGTTGCTTTCCAAAACATGAGATTGATGAGTGTTTCTTGTAGGCAACATTGATTTAGGATTGATTTAAGATTTTGTGAGTATGCCAAGGTTCTGCGAATATGCATTGGAAACATCTAGTGTTCTGATATAATTGGTCTCTAAAACATCTAGTCATTAATTTGAAGTTGTTTGAATATGTTGCTTTATCATACATTCGATCCATAAATCTGCATTTCTGTGAATTTTTTTTAAATATATATTTACTAGATTGTCTATACACTAAACCCGGAGGTTTGAATATCTACTCCAGGAATGAAAATGGTACTCTAATGCCTTTGTGTTCACCCTTTTACAGGAGCTCCAAGCCTAGGAAATTTCAAGTTCGAAGTGGCGTGTAGCCCTACGCAACAAAGATTTGTTCTGTTTGACTGTAATAAACTGTAAATATTATAGTACTATAATAGTAGGCATATCCGGGTTCTAATAGACTATGCACAGACTGTAATAGACTATGTACAGGAGTTCCAGGCCTAAGAAACTCTATATTTTTTCTGTTCTATTTAAAATATTGATTATTTGTGTGATTTGAAGACGTGTGAAATGGAAACCTGATTAGTGGGCCCATTTGTGAAAATAATCTAAACAATGCTCACATTTTTGACATGTGGGACCAATATAGGAGATTATGACAAGTGGGACCCATCTGACTTGTGGGACCAGATTGAAAAATATAGACCGAAAAACTAAAAAAGTCATGGCCCAAAATAAAAAGGCCAAATTGTTGGGCCAGGCCCATGTAGCTAGAGAAAATACACAGAAAAAATATACAGTAAAAAGGCTGAATTAATGGGCTCAGCCCATATAAACACCGAACTGGACCGGGCTGATTCTTGTGCCACATCAGATTGCCACGTTGGATGCCTACGTGTCCTGGGGAGGCTGCTAGTGACCAAAACAAAACAGTAGGCATATTTTGGTCGTAAACTTCCATGACCTTCTCACATAAAAGGTCGTTAATTTCAGTTTACGACCGCCAGCTTTTGACCTTCTGTTTTTGGTCAAAAAAAGGTCGCAAATGAAAAACAATGACCTTTCAATGACCAATAGTCAAGGTCACAAGTTGACATATTTCTTGTAGTGATGACTCCATCAACCGCATTCTTGTAACGCTTCTGTTTAGCGATCTTCAAGGGTATGAAGATGCAATCCCTGTCTCTCGTGGCTAGCATCTCCTAGATTGATCTTGGTGACACGTAGGAATTTTTTTGAATTATTACTATGTTGTCCAACACTCAAACTGAGGGAAATACTTATCTCTACTTTGTTGCATCACCCTTTTCTCTTTAAGAGAAAAGCCAACGCAAGCTCAAGAAGTAGCAGGTATGCAAGGCGGAAGGCTATTCATGAGTCAATCTTTCAAAGCTTGCATCCCTATTCATTTGTCAACTCCTATCTCAATGATTTCATGTCGCTACCAAAGCCAGAACCAGAGCTCGATGTCACGACGAGATCAAGTGTTGATACTTCCCAACGTTGGCTACCATAATCGGAGGGTGTTATGAAAATAAATGCTGACAGAGCGGTCACCTGACAAGGACAGGGAGGTGTCGCAGCCGTGATTTGTCGTGATCATAACGACCTATACTTGGGATCAGCTATTGTGGTGTTCAGTGGTACTACGGATCCCACGGTTCTTGAAGCTTATATGTGCCGCAAATCACTGGCATTGGTGGAAGATCTCGGACTACAGAGGATATGTATTGCGTCAGACTGCCAAGGGATCGTCAACGACTTTGATCAGGGCACTGGAGGCCCTCATGGCGCAATCATACATGAAATAACAGAAAGAAAGGGTAGTTTTTAGTTATGTATTTCATTTTTTAACGTGGGAGCTTCAGTTTTGAAGCTCACAATCTCGCCAAGCAGTAGCGGAGCCAGCATCACACAACGTCCCATGCAAGCCTTCTATCTACGGTGTGCTATAGTGATCTACAGTGTAATTGTTGCTACAGCCAAGGAAGGATCTCTCCAGCACACCCTAGGCGAAGGCCCTGCCTGCCTGGGGCCTAAAACCGCCACTGTCGCCAAGTATGCTTGTAATTTAGGTGTGGGCCGATATTTTTTGTTGGGTAATCCTCATGATCCAATTCTTGTACTTATGAACATTATTCTGAATCAATAAAGTCGGCGAGATTTCTCAGTGTGTGAAATAAAATTCTAATTTTGCAAGAGAAAATCTACATCACATCAAAGTATCAACCAATCTGATAGACGACAGTGAATCTTATATCTGACTATCAACTTAGTTAGTGTGCTACTCTCTCTCTCTCTCTCTCTCTCTCTCTCTCTCTCTCTCTCCCACCCACCCTCCCTCCCTCTCTCTCTGTGTCCTGCAACTTCTACTGAAATCAATGTAAAGTAGACTTTATATTTAACCTTTTATTTTATAAACTAACATGAGCTATTGTATACAACTGATGAAACCAAATGTCCAGATGAGCATACCAAATAAATAAATTGTATGTAAGTGTAACTCAATAGGTGATATGCTTATGTTCATTAGTGACTGGTGCTATTTCAATGCCATGCATATGTTAAACTTATTACCAAATCTAACTTGCAACAAATTTGCAAACTTTACAACTTATACTCTAAGTTTTATAAATATGCAGGCCAAATAATCGTCTAGAAGTCGCTACTGAGATATTAGTTGGACATTATTCTGTTGAAACCTCTAACATGATATTAAATGAAACTAAAGTATACATCAATATATGGAAATACATAAAATATGTACATGCACACTATATAATTTGTGTTATTGTCGCAAAAATAATTCAAAGATAACTTATATTACATCACTTAATTTAAATTTAGCGTAAGTAAGATTATCCATGATACATTGCAATAGATAACAAAGAACATTAGTTATTTATATCCTCAACTATGTGGTTAACTGTACCAACTAAATAATAAAAAATATTGTAGTATACAAAAAAGTACTCCCTCCTATCCAAAATAAGTGCAGGAATTTTGAACTTTAAACTAAGATTAGTTCAAGCTTAGTTCAAAATTGCGACACTTATTAAGGATCGGAGGGAGCATGCATTTAAATTTGGTATAAAAATATTTAGTATATTTCGCCTCGGATGACAAATTTGTTTGGACCGTCGATAAGAGACTAAGTCCACATTCTCCTCAGTATATGTGTTACATTACGGATAAATCCTGATCCCATTGAAAACAGGTATGATTCAATTTCTTCCATAAGAAAACTCTATAAAACAGTTTATATTTTTCTCAAACTTTAAATTTTGTTTTCATGTCTTTTACGATTCTATAAACTAGGTGATTTCCCCGTGCGTTGCGGCGGGAATTGAAGATTAATTTCAGACGTATTATGTATGAAGAAAATGATCCAAATCAAGAGCTACTATTTTGTAATGTAGAAATGTTTCATACTTGTAGTATATGTAAACAAAGAGTACGCATGTGATTTGCATGGGGTTGCAAAATAGTGTTAGTGGATGTTGGCATGCTTTCTAGCTTTTATATATGTTCAAGGAAAGCAAAAACAGACATATCCCTTAGAAAATCAGATATATGGAAATGAAGTAAGGACTTAACTAAAAAGATCCGGTGGAAAACTGATATTTACATTGGCAATATTGAACAAATAAATCTTTGTACAAGCACATGGAAATCTAGCACCAATACGTAGACATTCCTCTCCTCTGTAGTCAGTTTGGCTTCTAAGAGCATCGAAGTAATTGTAATGAACTCTACTGGCTTTTAGTGACATCAAAAGTTGCATTTGTTCATCTGTATGCAAATGTTAAAGTTTGTCTAGCCAAGTTTTTTTCAAAAGAAAACGAAATGTGGACATAAGAATTAATATGGCCATATGTGAAAGCTAGTCATCATGTTATCAGGCAAGACATGAGCAACTAATTTAGAAGTACGCCTTAAAGCTAGTCATATTGTCATCTGGCAAGACATGATCAGCCAGCTGAGATGTATGTTCCAAGTATCCAGACACAACATGAATAATGTTATTGGCTCTCAAAGGTTGTAAAGAAGGAGTAATCTACACAAACATAACAAAAAAGACAAAATAATGACATCAAAAGTATTTCCAAAAGGCTTATAGTTGTAGGTTGTAGATCCGGTGAGTTAGGCCCAGTCCAAAGCACAAATTCCTTGCTAAGTCGCATTGGAAAAGCATGTGTCGTATGTCCTCGGGCCCCCCTGCGGCACACTGGACATTCGCCAGATATGGGTATGTGTCTATTTGCGAGTATAGAAACAGAACAATACCTCAAAGAGATCGAAGAGCTCGCCAACAGAATATTTGAATCTTTCGCGGTATGACTGCTATATTCTCTGATTTTTGTGAAAAGATTGTTGAGGTTTTCATGGATGATTTTTCCGTTTACAGAACTTCTTTTGATGATTACTTAAGCAACCTTGGTCGAGTTTTGCAGAGATGCGAGCAAACTAATCTTGTCTTGAACTGGGAGAAGTGTCACTTTATGGTTAATGAAGGTATTGTCTTGGGACATAAAATTTCTGAATGAGGTATTGAGGTGGATAAAGCTAAAGTTGATGCAATTGAGAAAATGCCATGTCCTAAAGATATCAAAGGTATTCGTAGTTTCCTCGGCATGCTAGTTTCTATAGGAGATTTATTAAAGACTTTTATAAAATTTCTAGGCCTCTTACAAATCTTTTACAAAAGGATGTTCCATTTGTTTTTGATGATGATTGTGTAGAAGCCTTTGAAACACTTAAGAAAGCCTTAATTTCTGCACCTATTGTTCAACCACCTGATTGGAACTTGCCTTTTGAAATTATGTGTGATGCTAGTGATTATGCTATTGGTGTTGTTCTAGGAAAAAGAGTTGATAAGAAATTAAATGTTATTCATTATGCTAGTAAAACTCTAGACAGTGCCCAAAGAAATTATGCTACTACTGAAAAATAATTTTTTAGCAGTGGTGTTTGCTTGTGATAAATTCAGATCTTACATTGTTGATTCTAAAGTGATTGTTCACACTGATCATGCTACTATAAAATTTCTTATGGAAAAAAAAGATGCTAAACCTAGACTTATTAATTAGGTGCGTTCTCTTGCTACAAGAATTTGACTTACATGTCACTAATAGAAAAGGATCTGAAAACCCCGTAGCTGATAACTTGTCTAGGTTAGAAAATATTCTTGATGACCCACAAACTATTAATGATAGTTTTCCTGATGAGCAATTAGCTGCAATAGATGTTTCTCATGACACTCCTTGGTATGCTGACTATGCTAATTACATTGTTGCTAAATATATACCACCTAGCTTCACATACCAACAAAAGAAAAAATCTTCTATGATTTAAGACATTACTTTTGGGATGACCCACATCTTTATAAAGAAGGAGTAGATGGTATTATTAGACGTTGTGTACCTGAGCATGAACAACAATAAATCCTATGGAAATTTCACTCCGAAGCTTATGGAGGGAATCATGCAGGAGACATAACTGCTGACAAGGTATTGCAATCTGGATTTTATGGGCCTACTCTCTTCAAGGATGCCCGTAAGTTTGTTTTATCTTGTGATGAATGTCCAAGAATTGGTAATATTGGTAAGCGTTAGGAAATGCCTATGAATTATTCACTTGCTGTTGAACCATTTGATGTTTGGGTTTTGACTACATGGGACCTTTTCCTTCCTCTAATGGGTATACACATATTTTGGTTGCCGTTGATTATGTTACTAAGTGGGTAGAAGCTATTCCAACTAGTAGTGCTGATCACAACACCTCTATTAAAATGCTTAAGGAAGTTATTTTCCCAAGGTTTGAAGTCCCTAGATATTTAATGACTGATGGTGGTTCACACTTTATTCACGGTGCTTTCCGTAAAATGCTCGCTAAGTATGATGTTAACCATAGAATATCATCTCCATATCATCCTCAGTCTAGTGGTCAAGTTGAACTTGGCAATAGAGAAATAAAGTTAATATTACAAAAAAAACTGTCAATAGGTCCCGAGAGAATGGGTCTAAGAAATTAGATGATGCACTTTGGGCTTATAGAACAACATATAAAAATCCTATGGGTATGTCTCATTAGAAAATGGTTTATGGAAAAGCTTGTCATTTGCCTCTTGAGTTAGAACATAAAGCATATTGGGCAATTAAAGAACTCAACTATGATTTCAAACTTGTCGGTGAAAAGAGGCTATTTGATATTAGCTCACTAGATGAATGGAGAACCCAAGTTTATGAAAATGCCAAGTTATTTAAAGAAAAAGTTAAAAGATGGCATGATAAAACAATCCAAAAGCGTGAGTTCAAAGTTGGAGAATATGTTCTTTTTTACGACTCTCGTTTTAGATTCTTTGCAGGAAAACTTGTCTCCAGATAGGAAGGACCTTATATTATCGAGGAGGTTCATCGGTCTGGAGCTATCAAAATAAATAATGCCGAGGGTACTAACCTGAAGGTTGTCAATGGGCAAAGAATAAAACATTATATCTCAGGTATGCCTATTAATGTTGAAAGCAATGTTATCCAAACTATGACACCGGAATAACACATAAAGGAAACCTTCCGGAACACTCCTGAATCGTGAAAAAAGAGGAGGTACGTGATACAGAAAGTAAATGGATTCCGAAAAATCCGCAAAAATATTTTCTGTCAGTTTTGGAATATGTTAAAAATTAGGAAAATAAGAAACAACTAGGAAGGCACCCCTGGTGGGCACAAGACACCAGGGCGCACCTGATCGCTCTTTGACTATAGCGCCAGAAAAGCTCCTGTCTGCTAGGACTATGTCGGTATTTCCCCAAAGAGGAAGGGATGATGCAGCACAGCGATGGTAGGTGTTTCCCTCAGTGAAGAAACCAAGTTTATCGAACCAGTAGGAGAACCAAGAAACACAACATAAACAACACCTGCACACAAATAACAACACCTCGCAACCCGACGTGTTAAAGGTGTTGTCATGCCCTTTCGGGTAACGATGCCAGAAATTTGTAGTAGATGGAATAATAGATCGCAAATAAAATAAAGTGCATCAAAGTATTTTTGTATTTTTGGTTTAATAGATCTGAATAAAAATGCAAAGGAATAGTAGATCGCAAGCAAATATATGAGAAAGAAGCGGCCGTAGGTTTCACTAGTGGCTTCTCTTGAGAAAGATAGCAAACAGTGGGTAAACAATTACTGTTGGGCAATTGATAGAACCTCAAATAATTATGACGATATTCAGGAAATGATCATTACATAGGCATCACATCCAAGATTAGTAGACCGACTCCTGCCTGCATCTACTACTATTACTCCACACATCGACCGCTATCCAACATGCATCTAGTGTATTAAGTTCATGGAAAAACGGAGTAATGCAATAAAAACGATGACATGATGTAGACAAGATCCATTTATCTATTGCGTAGATATAGATCCCATCTTTTTATTCTTAGTAGCAACGATACATATGTGTTGTTTCCCTTTCTGTCACTGGGATCAACAAGCACCGTAAGATCGAACCCACTACCGGGCACCTCTTCGCATTGCAAGATAAATAGATCAAGTTGGCCAAACAAAACCCAAATATCGGAGAAGCATTATGAGGCTATAAGAGATCATACATATAACAGATCAAAGAAACTCAAATAACTTTCATGGATATAAAAAGATATGACTGATTATAAACTCAAAGTTCATTAGATCTCAACAAACACACCGCAAAAAGAGTTACATCATATGGATCTCCAAGAGACCATTGTATTGAGAATTCAGCGAGAGAGAGAAGGCCATCTAGCTACTAACTACGGACCCGAACACTACTAGAGAAAACCTTATACACAGAAGTTTATCAGTAGTGCGGTCTAAAAGGGGGCGCTGCTACTAATTAGTAGTAGCGAGGGGTATAAAAATCGTGCTACTACTAAGTTGATAGTAGTAGCGAGGGGTATAAACCCGCGCTGCTACTAAGTGGTGCCCCCGGGACAGGCCATAATAGTAGCGAGTGGTATAAAACCTACGCTACTACTACGTAAGTAGCTATAGCGCTGGTAAGACCCCACGCTATTACTAAGCGTTTCCACGCCGGCCCGATCCACTCCCACCCCACCACTCTCTCTCTCTCTCTATAATCCCTAAAAAAACTCTCTCACGAACTCACCTGTTCCTCGGTCCACCCCACACCGGCTCCTCTCCCCACGATCTCCTCGCCGCCGCCACCACCCACGCCGGCCGGTTCCGGCGAGCACCGGCCGCGCGCAACCCCCCCAGTTCCTACACGGCCACCCTCTTCTCCACCGCGCTCTCGCACCACTTCATCCCGCTCCCCTCCGCCGCCAGGCCTGCCGCCGCCGCCTCCTTCACCTGCGGCCCACTGCGCGCCATGTCGGCGCTGCTGGCGCCACGGAGGCGGCTCCTGCTGCCCGTGGCCGTGGCCGTGTCGTCCGAGTTCGAGACGGAGGACGCCGAGGGAGAGCAGAGCGAGGGCGAGGGCGGAGGCGACTCCGCGACCGAGTACTCCGAGGACCTCAAGGTCTTCGTCGGCAACCTGTCCTTCACCGTCGACAGCGTGCAGCTCGCCAGGATAGGATAAGGTACTGTAAATTTTTCTCGGCATGAAGTAAGTTGGAGTTGGTTCAGTACTTCAGAGGCCTCGTAAATTCAGTACTTCAGTGCATTGCCGAGAGCGCTCCAGCGGAGTCCGCGATAAATCCTAATCCAAAGGCGACCGACTGGATTAGAAGGTATATCTTGATGCTAACCCATGGGTGGGAATTTTTAGGGGGGAGAATTAAAGAATAGAGCATTTGGGGGCAGGCTGTGCTTGTGCGGTTGTGCCTCCCTTGAACCCATTATTGTTTCTTCATAAACTGCAGTAGACATCTAGAAAAAAAATTTGTTTAGTAGACTGGTCCAGAAATTAATCCTGTGATACAGAAAGAAATTTTTAGGGCGGAAATTAAAGAAAAGAGCATTTGGGGGCTGGCTGTGCTTGTGCCTCCCCTTTGATAGAGAAAGAGAAGTATTTATGCGAACGAACTGACCAAAATAAAAAGACTTTTGCAGAGTGTAAAGTGTAGTTGGTGTTGTCCTTTGCAGCTTATGTAGAGATGGAAAACATGTAGGGAGTACAATATAGTTTCAATTTTTATTCTCTTTGTAGAGTGTAGTTGGTGTTGTCCTCTGCACTATACTGAAGCTTGTGTTTATACTTTGTACTCTGTAGTGTAGCTTGTGTTATGCTCTTTACTGAACTAAAGCTTGTGCCACGAGCCCACGAGTATAAAAAGTTTGATTCTTGATCCTCTTTGTAATTATACTTTGACTGCACTGAAGCTTGCGTCTGATTGTAGGCATGGTACTGAACCCATATAGTACTGAACTGAACTATAGTAACAAGAGTAACTTGTGTTAATGCTTGGATCAGACGATTTTATTTGCACCATGCTTTAGTTGCTTATAAATGCTTGGGTCTGTCGATGCAGTGCAAGCGTCCATCGCCGCAAACACATGGGTGGTCAGTGGGACTCCCCAGACCAAGAGTATGGATCCATCTCACTTCTCTATCATTTGGCCATGATGATGATGATGCAAGTTGTAACATTCTTAGATTGGATTTATGGATGCATCGCTTTAATGCAACAGCTAACCCTCATTCGCATCAGCCCTCTTCTCTATGGTGCTGGCTAGGTAAGAACTAGGTATCTGTGGCAGCAGCTCATAGATTAGAATTAGATTTGATAATTGGAGATGGATCCCTGAACCAATTTGCAAATTCGTTGGTGATTTCAGTGCTTATACTTATTTGGTTTTGGTGCCTGGTCGGACCTTCTCTATGTTAGTTCCTTTGCTTAGCCAAATTAGTTAGGGATATAGCCCATCCATGATGTTGCGAGGTGTTGATTGCCTTCTAGCAAAAATCTAGAGCGTTGGGTATCTCTGGCTGTAAACTGAATCTGGTTCAGTTAAAAACTGCACTGTCAAATCTGGACAGCCAGCTTCTAGGTGAAAAACGAGTTAGTTATTCTCAGAATTTCGAGTTGCCTCTATATGAAATTTGTAAAGCAAGTTTCAAGCTTTCCGTAGAGTATTTATTTGCATCGTTTGGATGAATGGTTTGAGAGCAGCCATCGTTTTAGTTTGTTGTCCCGAAAGTTAGGATCGTGAGCGCATTGTTTTCGTATGCCAGTTTACGGCCTTGTAGAGGCTGTTTTAAAAAAAATTCAATACGAATTTTGTAGAGGGTTTGTAGTAGATTGCAAGGCCGATTTCAGTTTCAGTTTGCTCCACCGCTGTGAAAGGTGGAGGAGGCTAGATTGCAAGGCCGATTTCAGTTTCAGTTTCGATCGAGCCTAGATTGCAAGCCCGATTTTAATACTAGCACTCTCCATGCAGATCCTCAATAATTGTAGTCAATTGGTTGGACAGTCTTCTTGTTTTCATCATTTTTTTCTAGTTATATACGTAGTTGGCTGGGATTATAATGCTATCTTTGCTTACTGTTAACTGTCCAAATTGATGTAGGAAGATAAACAGTTGTTGATCGCTTCCACGATTAGCACCAACTAAGTTTCCTTAGATGTTTGCACCTTAGAAAGTGGTATCTGCTTAATATGAAGATCATTTGTCAGTTCTGTATCTGTAATATTACAAGTAAGAATGGATATTGGCTATCAAGAGTCTCAACTTTTATCTCATTTACTGAATGCAGACGCAACATCTTCACTTCTTTCCTTGCACATTCCTGTTAAGGAAGCAAAGGTAACCCTGCTATCCTGGTATATACAGATAGAATAAAAATATAATACATTATTTGGATACCAATGAAACACATAGAATTAGTTGTTGAACACAAACGATATGGGAAGTTCTCCTTCAGGGATCACGGTGTTTTCCTAGTTATTCTGCTTGAAGGGATGGCGTTGATAGTGTTGCTACCAGTGCTGCTGTTTTATTTTGTTGAGACTACCAATGCTGCTGTAGTCAATTAATTACAACTCACACTTGTTGAGGGGGCGCTGCAACTTAATTCAGTGTCGATGTTCATTGCGAGTTTAGTAGTACCATATGAGGAGGTGAAATAATGTTCTTATAGTTCACAACAAGTGGTCTGATTGGTCATTGTTTG
The DNA here is from genome assembly GCF_018294505.1 of Triticum aestivum. NCBI lineage: Eukaryota > Viridiplantae > Streptophyta > Magnoliopsida > Poales > Poaceae > Triticum > Triticum aestivum. The sequence continues at coordinate 598,570,976 of NC_057809.1, forward strand.
TCCTTGTTGGTCTGCTTTCGTTTTGGAAAATCATCCTATAAGATTTGTGCTGTCCTATCGAGCAATTGATCTGATAGGTTGTGAGCTTTTTAGCTGTCCAGCATCACCCTATGGTAGATAATCATTTCTATTATGTGTTAATGCTTTCCTTTTAAACTACTTCAAAAAAAATTGGATTCTTTTAGCCGTATTATCCTTTGAACATCTATATGAAATGATCTAAGTTTAAGTATATTTAGTTTTGAAGAAAACTAAAGGCAATTAATGTGAAAATTAGATATGTCCTATTACCTAGCAATATATAGTTCATCTAAGCTTGGTTGGCAATATATATTATCTAGACATTAATTTTATTTGTTTGTAGCTATTACATAGGCGAACTCTTGTTAATAGAAATCACTCACTTTTTTGTTTTCGTATATTTATTCCCGTAGCTACTGTACATCACAACATGCAAGGAAATATATGTCTGCTGAAATTTAATTTTATTTGTTCTTTGCTCTTTACAGAAATCTTGGATTCATAAATGGGAGAAGCACATAAGGGAGAAGAAGATGATTGCAAGGATGGAGAGGGAGCAAATCATTTGGAGGGATAGAATGCCACTGTTTGGTGTTTTTATGCATTTTTATTTGCTTCCAACTGTGTTTGTACTAGCTGGGAATAAGTGACTAGGCAATAAGTGTAGATGTATGGATATGCTCTAATGCTCCTGGTTTACTATAAATCTTTGATTCGGAATGATGTGTAATGCTGCTGGTTTATTACAAATCTGGGCTTGTTTTAGCTGTTAGAATTGTATGCATAAAATGGAATTGATGGATTTTATTTTTTTAATTCCTAATTAGTTAGTAGTAGTGTGGGGGTGAAATGGAGTGCTAGTAGTATTCAGGATACTAGCAGCGTGTGGTACTATAGATGCGCTACTACTACTCCGTTAGTAGTAGCGCGGGTGACATCCGCGCTACTAGTAAAATGTTAGTAGTAGCGCGGGTTTACCCGCGCTACTACTAACTATTAGCTGTAGCACGATACTAGTAGCGCGGGTACCCGCACTGCTAGTAGCCATTTTACCCGCGCTGCTAGTAGCCTTTTTCCTAGTAGTGGAAGGTCTACAAAGAACTACTCACGCATCATCGGAGAGGCACCAATGGAGGTGGTGATCCCCATCCAAGATGGTGTCTAGATTGGATCTGGTGGTTCTGGACTCTGCGGCGGCTGGATGAAATTTCGTCAACGCTTCTAGGATTCTGGTATTTTTGGGGTGTTTATAGAGCAAAGAGGCGGTCCGGGGGCACCCGAGGTGGGCACAACCCACCAGGGCGCGCCTGGGCCTCCTGGCGCGCCCTGATGGGTTGTCCCCTCCTCGGGACTCCCCCCAGGTGCAACTAGGTCCCAACATCTTCCATCTGGCCCATAAAAAATCATCGTGGAGTTTTGTGGCATTTGGACTCCGTTTGGTATTGATTTTCTGCGATGTAAAAAACATGGAAAAAATAGCACTTGGCACTTGGCACTATGTCAATAGGTTAGTACCAAAAAATGATATAAAATGATTATAAAACATCCAAGATTGATAATAAAACAGTATGGAACAATAAAAAATTATAGATACGTTGGAGACGTATCAGCGCCTGGCAGGTTGTGCCCACCTCGGGTACCTTTCGGACTCCTTTTTCTTCCGTCTACTTGTTTCCCAAGGTAAAAAAAATCTTTATATACCTCCCGAACCTATTGACCATCATATCATGGAGAAATCTTCTGTTTTCTTTTCTTGCAATTTTCTGTCAGATCTGTCAGGCCAGGCACCATGTCCTCGTTCCCCACCAACAACGTAGAAGAGGATGCTTGGTTGATGAAGATTGAATTGAAGAGAGAAGAGCTCGAAGAAACTTTCAAGGAGGACAAGAGCAAGGAAGTTGTTGGAGATCAAACTCCAGCAGTAGAGCCGGCCTTGCCCGTGGAGAAAGAAGAAGATGTCCTCCAACCATACTATGAATACCTCACTCCCACTAAGATTGAGGCCTTTAGGATCATCGAAATGGTTCGTGTTGAAAACAAATGTCTCACTCATGAAAATATTTTATTGCAAGAGCACATCATTACCCATTAGAGCGTCATCCGAAGATTGCAGTATCTTTTGAGCCTAGAAGAGAAGGACGAATCCTCCACTACTTCATCACCACCACCTTCTTCTTCATCACCAAAGGAGACTTGAGTATCGGGTATGGGCACTCCCCTTGGCTTGTGCCAAGCTTGGGGGAGGTTCCCTGTATCGTATCACCTCCATTATCTTTTGCTTTTACTTACCTTAGTTCTATCCTTAGTTATCTTTTGCTTTAGTTCAATAAAAGTTAGTTCGATCCTTTGTTTTCGAGTGCTTACTTAGTGATCTATCCTTGTAATCGTGTGCCAGATATATAATAGAGTTTAGTTTGAGTTTTGCTCTCTTCACTTTCATGTTCAATAAAAAGAAAGGAAATAAATGAAAAGACCATATGCTAATCTTATGGTAAGTAATGACATCACATAAGGAAGAGTATAAGTAGAAAAATTTATTGGAGATTTACAAACATAGCATTGGTCAATAATGCAATTCATGAAAGAATTAATAAGGGAAGAGAAGATTCACATGCAAATACACTATCTTGGACATCTTTTATGATTGTGAGCCCCCATCAAAATATTATATGCCAAAATTGTTGACGTTGGACAAGGAAGACAACGTAATGATTTATGTTTGTTCATATTCACATAGAAATTATATTTTCATAGATCCTTTAACATGTGGTGCTTGCCCCTATCTTTGCTAGCCAAAATTCCGCACTAAGTAGAGATACTACTTGTGTATCCAAAACCCTTAAACCAAATCTTGTTTTGAGAGCCACAATACCTACCTATGGATTGAGTAAGATCCTTCAAGTAAGTTGTCATTGGTGCAATAAGGCAATAAAATTTGCTTCTAAATGTGTTAGATCATTTAGTGTAAGAGAAAATTGAGCGTTGTATGAACTTGTGATAGCAAAATAATAAAGGCGGCAGGCTGCACAATAAAGGTTGCTATCATAAGGGGCAATATAACGTGACGTTCTTTTGCACTAAGAGATTGAGCATACAACCAAAAAGCGCATGGCAACCTCTGCTTCCCTCTGCGAAGGTCCTATCTTTTACTTTTATGTATTTATTTCTATGCAAGAATCAAAGTATTTCTCTCTATTCCTTTTTATTTTCTCTTTTTGCAAGCACCTTGTGGTGCGGAAAGATCTAGGCACATATATCCAGCTGGATATGGGTGGCATGAGTTATTATTGTTGACACCACCCTTGAGGTGAATACGTTGGGAGGCGAAACTATAAGCCCCTATCTTCTTATGTGTCCGGTTGAAACTTTTTGCTCATGTGTATGCGGTGAGTGTTAGAAATCATAGAAGACTATATGATGGTTGAGTATGTGGACTTGCCAAAAGGCTCCGATACGTGACCCTTCCTGAAAAGATGATGAATTGTAGTTGCAAAGTTGAGTGAGAACATAGTTTGTTGATTTTCAATAGAGTTTATGCTTTATACTTCGATGTTGTGATGAATTATTACTTATTCATGAGAAGTTTATGATAAACATTATGTGATAAAAGTTCTATGATAAAGTTTGTTGCTGTTATAATAAGATACATGATGCTTCTATGTCCGTATTTTGTTTTTATCGACACCTCTCTCTCTAAGCATGTGGATTTATTTTTTGATTTCGGTTTTCGCTTGAGGACAAGCGAGGTCTAAGCTTGCGGGAGTTGATACGTCCATTTTGCATCATGTTTTCCTATTATTATTTATGATGTTTTTATGCATAATAATACTTTTTGGAGCAATTCTAATGCCTTTTATCTCATAATATGCAAGGTTCACACAAAGAGGGAGAATACCGACAGCTGGAATTCTGGAGCTGAAAAGACTATGTCAGGCTACCTATTCTGCACAACTCCAAATGAGCTGAAACTTCACGGAGAATTTTTATGGAATATATAAGAATTAGCGGAGCAAATAACTACCAGAGGGGGCCCACCAGGTGGGCATAACCCACCTGGGCATGCCCTGGTGGGCTGTGCCCTCCTCGACCCACCTCATGTTGGGGAACGTAGTAATTTCAAAAAATTTCCTACGCACACGCAAGATCATGGTGATGCATAGCAACGAGTGGGGAGAGTGTTATCTACGTACCCTCGTAGACCGAAAGCGGAAGCGTTATGACAACGTGGTTGATGTAGTCGTACGTCTTCACGGTCCGACCGATCAAGCACCGAAACTACGACACCTCCGAGTTTTAGCACATGTTCAGCACGATGACGATCCCCGGACTCCAATGCAGCAAAGTGTCGGAGAAGAGTTCCGTCAGCACGACGGCGAGGTGACGATCTTGATGTTCTACCATCGCAGGGCTTCGCCTAAGCACCGCTACAATATTGTCGAGGAGTATGGTGGAAGGGGGCACCGCACACGGCTAAGAAAACGATCACGAGGATCAACTTGTGTGTCTAGAGGTGCCCCCCTGCCCCCGTATATAAAGGAGCAAGGGGGGAGGCCGGCCGGCCCTAGGGCGTGCCAAGGAGGAGGAGTCCTCCTCCTGGTAGGAGTAGGACTCCCCTCTTTCCTACTCCTACTAGGATGGGGAAAGGAAGGGGGAGATGGAGAAGGAAAGGAGGGCGCCGCCCCCTTCTCCTAGTCCAATTCGGACCAGAGGGGGAGGGGGCGCGCGGCCCACCCTGGCCACCCCTCTCTCTCTCCACTAGGGCCCATAAGGCCCATTACTTCTCCCGGGGGGTTCCGGTAACCCTCGGCACTCCGGTTTTCTCCGAAATCACCCGGAACACTTCCGGTGTCCGAATATAGCCGTCCAATATATCAATCTTTATGTCTCGACCACTTCGAGACTCCTCGTCATGTCCGTGATCATATCCGGGACTCCGAACAAACTTCGGTACATCAAAATATATAAACTCATAATGAAACTGTCATCGTAACGTTAAGCGTGCGGACCCTACGGGTTCGAGAACAATGTATACATGACCGAGACATGTCTCTGGTCAATAACCAATAGCGGAACCTGGATGCTCATATTGGCTCCCACATATTCTACGAAGATCTTTATCGGTCAGACCGCATAACAACATACTTTGTTCCCTTTGTCATCGGTATGTTACTTGCCCGAGATTCGATCGTCGGTATCTCAATACCTAGTTCAATCTCGTTACCGGCAAGTCTCTTTACTCATTTCGTAATACATCATCTCGCAACTAACTCATTAGTTGCAATGCTTGCAAGGCTTATGTGATGTGCATTACCGAGAGGGCCCAGAGATACCTCTCTGACAATCGGAGTGACAAATCCTAATCTCGAAATACGCCAACCCAACATGTACCTTTGGAGACACCTGTAGAGCTCCTTTATAATCACCCAGTTATGTTGTGACGTTTGGTAGCACACAAAGTGTTCCTCCGGCAAACGGGAGTTGCATAATCTCATAGTCATAGGAACATGTATAAGTCATGAAGAAAGCAATAACAACATACTAAACGATCGGGTGTTAAGCTAATGGAATGGGTCATGTCAATCACATCATTCTCCTAATGATGTGATCCCGTTAATCAAATGACAACACATGTCTATGGTTAGGAAACATAACCATCTTCGATTAACGAGCTAGTCAAGTAGAGGCACACTAGTGACGTTTAGTTTGTCTATGTGTTCACACAAGTATTATGTTTCCGGATAATACAATTCTAGCATGAATCATAAACTTTTATCATGATATAAGGAAATAAATAATAACTTTATTATTGCCTCTAGGGCATATTTCCTTCAGTCTCCCACTTGCACTAGAGTCAATAATCTAGATTACACAGTAATGATTCTAACACCCATGGAGCTTTGGTGCTGATCATGTTTTGCTCATGGAAGAGGCTTAGTCAACGGGTCTGCTACATTCAGATCCGTATGTATCTTGCAAATCTCTATGTCTCCCACCTGGACTATATCCCTGATGGAATTGAAGCGTCTCTTGATGTGCTTGGTTCTCTTGTGAAATCTGGATTCCTTTGCCAAGGCAATTGCACCAGTATTGTCACAAAAGATTTTCATTGGACCCGATGCACTAGGTATGACACCTAGATCGGATATGAACTCCTTCATCCAGACTCCTTCGTTTGCTGCTTCCGAAGCAGCTATGTACTCCGCTTCACATGTATATCCCGCCACAACGCTTTGTTTAGAACTGCACCAACTAACTGCTCCACCGTTTAATGTAAACACGTATCCAGTTTGCGATTTACAATCGTCTAGATCAGTGTCAAAGCTTGCATCAACGTAACCATTTACGATGAGCTCTTTGTCACCTCCATATACGAGAAACATATCCTTAGTCCTTTTCAGGTATTTCAGGATGTTCTTGACTGCTGTCCAGTGATCCACTCCTGGATTACTTTGGTACCTCCCTGCTAGACTTATAGCAAGACATACATCAGGTCTGGTACACAGCATTGCATACATGATAGAGCCTATGGCTGAAGCATAGGGAATATCTTTCATTTTCTCTCTATCTTCTGCAGTGGTCGGGCATTGAGTCTTACTCAATTTCACACCTTGTAACACAGGCAAGAATCCTTTCTTTGCTTGATCCATTTTGAACTTCTTCAAAATTTTGTCAAGGTATGTGCTTTGTGAAAGTCCAATTAAGCGTCTTGATCTATCTCTATAGATCTTAATGCCCAATATGTAAGCAGCTTCACCGAGGTCTTTCATTGAAAAACTCTTATTCAAGTATCCCTTTATGCTATCCAGAAATTCTATATCATTTCCGATTAGTAATATGTCATCTACATATAATATCAGAAATGCTACAGAGCTCCCACTCACTTTCTTGTAAATACAGGCTTCTCCAAAAGTCTGTACAAAACCAAATGCTTTGATCACATTATCAAAGCGTTTATTCCAACTCCGAGAGGCTTGCACCAGTCCATAAATGGATCGCTGGAGCTTGCACACTTTGTTAGCTCCCTTTGGATCGACAAAACCTTCCGGCTGCATCATATACAACTCTTCTTCCAGAAATCCATTCAGGAATGCAGTTTTGACATCCATCTGCCAAATTTCATAATCATAAAATGCGGCAATTGCTAACATGATTCGGACAGACTTAAGCATCGCTACGGGTGAGAAGGTCTCATCGTAGTCAATCCCTTGAACTTGTCGAAAACCTTTTGCGACAAGTCGAGCTTTGTAGACAGTAACATTACCGTCAGCGTCAGTCTTCTTCTTGAAGATCCATTTATTCTCAATTGCTTGCCGATCTTTGGGCAAGTCAACCAAAGTCCACACTTTGTTCTCATACATGGATCCCATCTCAGATTTCATGGCTTCAAGCCATTTTGCGGAATCTGGGCTCACCATCGCTTCTCCATAGTTCGTAGGTTCATCATGATCTAGTAGCATGACTTCTAGAACAGGATTACCGTACCACTCTGGTGCGGATCTTACTCTGGTTGATCTACGAGGTTCAGTAGTATCTTGTTCTGAAGTTTCATGATCATCATCATTAGCTTCCTCACTAATTGGTGTAGGTGTCACAGAAACCGGTTTCTGTGATGTACTACTTTCCAATAAGGGAGCAGGTACAGTTACCTCATCAAGTTCTACTTTCCTCCCACTCACTTCTTTCGAGAGAAACTCCTTCTCTAGAAAGTTTCCGAATTTAGCAACAAAAGTCTTGCCTTCGGATCTGTGATAGAAGGTGTATCCAATAGTTTCCTTTGGATATCCTATGAAGACACATTTCTCCAATTTGGGTTCGAGCTTATCAGGTTGAAGCTTTTTCACATAAGCATCGCAGCCCCAAACTTTCAGAAACGACAACTTTGGTTTCTTACCAAACCACAGTTCATAAGGCGTCGTCTCAACGGATTTTGATGGTACCCTATTTATCGTGAATGCGGTCGTCTCTAAAGCATAACCCCAAAATGATAGCGATAAATCAGTAAGAGACATCATAGATCATACCATATCTAGTAAAGTACGATTACGACGTTCAGACACACCATTACGATGTGGTGTTCCGGGTGGCGTGAGTTGCGAAACTATTCCGCATTGTTTCAAATGTACACCAAACTCGTAACTCAAATATTCTCCTCCACGATCAGATCGTAGGAATTTTATTTTCTTGTTACGATGATTTTCAACTTCACTCTGAAATTCTTTGAACTTTTCAAATGTTTCAGACTTATGTTTCATTAAGTAGATATATCCATATCTGCTTAAGTCATCTATGAAGGTGAGAAAATAACGATATCCGCCACGAGCCTCAACATTCATCGGACCACATACATCTGTATGTATGATTTCCAACAAATCTGTTGCTCTCTCCATAGTACCGGAGAACGGTGTTTTGGTCATCTTACCCATAAGGCACGGTTTGCAAGTACCAAGTGATTCATAATCAAGTGGTTCCAAAAGTCCATCAGTATGGAGTTTCTTCATGCGCTTTACACCGATATGACCTAAACGGTAGTGCCAGAAATAAGTTGCACTATCATTATCAACTCTGCATCTTTTGGCTTCAACATTATGAATATGTGTGTCACTACTATCGAGATTTAATAAGAATACACCACTCTTCAAGGGTGCATGACCATAAAAGATATTACTCATATAAACAGAACAACCATTATTCTCTGATTTAAATGAATAACCGTCTCGCATCAAACAAGATCCAGATATAATGTTCATGCTCAACGCTGGCACCAAATAACAATTATTTAGGTCTAATACTAATCCCGAAGGTAGATGTAGAGGTAGCGTGCCGACCGCGATCACATCGACTTTGGAACCATTTCCCACGCGCATCGTCACCTCGTCCTTAGCCAATCTTCGCTTAATCTGTAGTCTCTGTTTCGAGTTGCAAATGTTAGCAACAGAACCAGTATCAAATACCCAGGTGCTACTACGAGCATTAGTAAGGTACACATCAATAACATGTATATCATATATACCTTTGTTCACCTTGCCATCCTTCTTATCCGCCAAATACTTGGGGCAGTTCCGCTTCCACTGACCAGTCTGCTTGCAGTAGAAGCACTCAGTTTCAGGCTTAGGTCCAGATTTGGGTTTCTTCTCCTGAGCAACAACTTGCTTGCTGTTCTTTTTGAAGTTCCCCTTCTTCTTCCCTTTGCCCTTTTTCTTGAAACTAGTGGTCTTGTTGACCATCAACACTTGATGCTCCTTCTTGATTTCTACCTCCGCAGCTTTCAGCATTGCGAAGAGCTCGGGAATTGTCTTATTCATCCCTTGCATATTATAGTTCATCATGAAGCTCTTGTAGCTAGGTGGAAGTGATTGGAGAATTCTGTCAATGACGCAATCATCTGGAAGATTAACTCCCAATTGAATCAAGTGATTATTATACCCAGACATTTTGAGTATATGCTCACTGACAGAACTATTCTCCTCCATCTTGCTAAAGGAAATATGCCCTAGAGGCAATAATAATGTTATTATTTTATTTCCTTATATCATGATAAATGTTTATTATTCATGCTAGAATTGTATTATCCGAAAACATAATACTTGTGTGAATACATAGACAAACTAAACGTCACTAGTATGCCTCTACTTGACTAGCTCGTTAATCAAAGATGGTTATGTTTCCTAACCATAGACATGTGTTGTCATTTGATTAAGGGGATCACATTATTAGGAGAATGATGTGATTGACATGACCCATTCCATTAGCTTAGCACCCGATCGTTTAGTATGTTGCTATTGCTTTCTTCATGAATTATACATGTTCCTATGACTATGAGATTATGCAACTCACGTTTGCCGAAGGAACACTTTGTGTGCTACCAAACGTCACAACATAACTGGGTGATTATAAAAGAGCTCTACAGGTGTCTCCAAAGGTGAATGTTGGGTTGGCGTATTTCGAGATTAGGATTTGTCACTCCGATTGTCGGAGAGGTATCTCTGGGCCCTCTCGGTAATGCACATCACACAAGCCTTGCAAGCATTGCAACTAATGAGTTAGTTGCGAGATGATGTATTACGTAACGAGTAAAGAGACTTGCCAGTAATGAGATTGAACTAGGTATTGAGATACCGACGATCGAATCTCGGGCAAGTAACATACCGATGACAAAGGGACCAACGTATGTTGTTATGCGGTCTGACCGATAAAGATCTTCGTAGAATATGTGGGAGCCAATATGAGCATCCAGGTTCCACTATTGGTTATTGACCGGAGACATGTCTCGGTCATGTCAACATTGTTCTCGAACCCGTAGGGTCCGCACGCTTAAGGTTTCGATGACAGTTATACGAGTTTATGAGTTTTTGATGTACCGAAGTTAGTTCGGAGTCCCGGATGTGATCACGGACATAATGAGGAGTCTCGAAATGGTCAAGACATAAAGATTGATATATTGGACGGCTATATTCGGACATCGGAAGTGTTCCGGGTGATTTCGGAAAAAACCGGAGTGCCGGAGGGTTACCGGAACCCCCCGGGAGAAGTAATGGGCCATATGGGCCTTAGTGGAGAGAGAGAAGGGCAGCCAGGGTGGGCCGTGCGCCTCCTCCCCCCTGGTCCGAATTGGACTAGGAGAGGGGGGGGGGGGCGCCCCCCTTTCCTTCTCCCTCCTCACTTCCTTTCCCCCTCCTAGTAGGAGTCCTACTCCTACTAGGAGGAGGACTCCTCCTTGGCCCGCCAATAGGGCCGGCCGGCTTCCTCCCCTTGCTCCTTTATATACGGGGGCAGGGGGCACCCCTAGACACACAAGTTGATCCTCGTGATCGTTTTCTTAGCCGTGTGTGGTGCCCCCTTCCACCATATACCTCGATAATATTGTAGCGGTGCTTAGGCGAAGCCCTGCGACAGTTGAACATCAAGGGTGTCACCACGCCGTCATGCTGACGGAACTCTTCCCCGACACTTTGCTGGATCGAAGTCCGGGGATCGTCATCGAGCTGAACGTGTGCTAGAACTCGGAGGTGCCGTAGTTTCGGTGCTTGATCGATCGGGCCGTGAAGACGTACGACTACATCAACCGCGTTGTCATAACGCTTCTGCTGTTGGTCTACAAGGGTACGTAGATCACACTCTCCCCTCTCGTTGCTATGCATCACCATGATCTTGTGTGTACGTAGGAATTTTTTTGAAATTACTACGTTCCCCAACAGTGGCATCCGAGCCTAGGTTTTATGTGTTGATGTTATATGCACGAGTAGAACACAAGTGAGTTGTTGGCGATATAAGTCATACTGCTTACCAGCATGTCATACTTTGGTTCGGCGGTATTGTTGGACGAAGCGGCCCGGACCGACATTACGCGTACGCTTACGCGAGACCGGTTCTCCCGACGTGCTTTGCACAAAGGTGGCTAGCGGGTGTCAGTTTCTCCAACTTTAGTTGAACCGAGTGTGGCTACGCCCGGTCCTTGCGAAGGTTAAAACAGCACCAACTTGACAAACTATCGTTGTGGTTTTTATGCGTAGGTAAGATTGGTTCTTGCTTAAGCCCGTAGCAGCCACGTAAAACTTGCAACAACAAAGTAGAGGATGTCTAACCTGGTTTTTGCAGGGCATGTTGTGATGTGATATGGTCAAGACATGATGCTAAATTTATTGTATGAGATGATCATGTTTTGTAACCAAGTTATCGGCAACTGGCAGGAGCCATATGGTTGTCACTTTATTGTATGCAATGCGATTGCGCTGTAATGCTTTACTTTATTACTAAGCGGTAGCGATAGTCGTGGAAGCATAAGATTGGCGAGACGACAACGATGCTACGATGGTGATCAAGGTGTCGTGCCGGTGACAATGGTGGTCATGACGGTGCTTCGAAGATGGAGATCACAAGCACAAGATGATGATGGCCATATCATATCACTTATATTGATTGCATGTGATATTTATCTTTTATGCATCTTATCTTGCTTTGTTTGATGGTAGCATTTTAAGATGATCTCTCACTAATTATCAAGAAGTGTTCTCCCTGAGTATGCACCGTTGCGAAAGTTCTTCGTGCTGAGACACCATGTGATGATCGGGTGTGATAGGCTCTACGTTCAAATACAACGGGTGCAAAACAGTTGCACACGCGGAATACTCAGGTTATACTTGACGAGCCAATCATATACAGATATGGCCTCGGAACACGGAGACCGAAAGGTCGAGCGTGAATCATATAGTAGATATGATCAACATAGTGATGTTCACCAATGAAACTACTCCATCTCACATGATGATCGGACAAGGTTTAGTTGATTTGGATCACGTAATCACTTAGAGGATTAGAGGGATGTCTATCTAAGTGGGATTTCTTTAGTAATATGATTAATTGAACCTAAATTTATCATGAACTTAGTACCTGATAGTATCTTGCTTGTTTATGTTTGATTGTAGATAGATGGCCCGTGTTGTTGTTCCGTTGAATTTTAATGTGTTCCTTGAGAAAGCAAAGTTGAAAGATGATGGTAGCAATTACACGGACTGGGTCCGTAACTTGAGGATTATCCTCATTGCTGCACAGAAGAATTACGTCCTGGAAGCACCACTGGGTACCAGGCCTGCTACTGGAGCAACACCAGATGTTATGAACGTCTGGCAGAGCAAAGCTGATGACTACTCGATAGTTCAGTGTGCCATGCTTTACGGCTTAGAATCGGGACTTCAGCGACGTTTTGAACGTCATGGAGCATATGAGATGTTCCAGGAGTTGAAGTTAATATTTCAAGCAAATGCCCGGATTGAGAGATATGAAGTCTCCAATAAGTTCTATAGCTGCAAGATGGAGAAGAACAGTTCTGTCAGTGAGCATATACTCAAAATGTCTGGGTATAATAATCATTTGATTCAATTGGGAGTTAATCTTCGAGATGATTGCGTCATTGATAGAATTCTCCAATCACTGCCACCTAGCTACAAGAGCTTCGTGATGAACTATAATATGCAAGGGATGAACAAGACTATTCCCGAGCTGTTCGCAATGCTGAAAGCTGCGGAGGTAGAAATCAAGAAGGAGCATCAAGTGTTGATGGTCAACAAGACCACTAGTTTCAAGAAAAAAGGCAAAGGGAAGAAGAAGGGGAACTTCAAAAAGAACAGCAAGAGAGTTGCTACTCAAGAGAAGAAACCCAAACCTGGACCTAAGCCTGAAACTGAGTGCTTCTACTGCAAGCAGACTGGTCACTGGAAGCGGAACTGCCCCAAGTATTTGGCGGATAAGAAGGATGGCAAGGTGAACAAAGGTATATGTGATATACATGTTATTGATGTGTACCTTACTAATGCTCGCAGTAGCACTTGGGTATTTGATACTGGTTCTGTTGCTAACATTTGCAACTCGAAACAGGGACTACGGATTAAGCGAAGATTGGCTAAGGACGAGGTGACGATGCGCGTGGGAAATGGTTCCAAAGTCGATGTGATCGCGGTCGGCACGCTACCTCTACATCTACCTTCGGGATTAGTATTAGACCTAAATAATTGTTATTTGGTGCCAGCGTTAAGCATGAACATTATATCTGGATCTTGTTTGTTGCGAGACGGTTATTCATTTAAATCAGAGAATAATGGTTGTTCTATTTATATGAGTAATATCTTTTATGGTCATGCACCCTTAAAGAGTGGTCTATTCTTATTAAATCTCGATAGTAGTGACACACATATTCATAATGTTGAAGCCAAAAGATGCAGAGTTGATAATGATAGTGCAACTTATTTGTGGCACTGCCGTTTAGGTCATATCGGTGTAAAGCGCATGAAGAAACTCCATACTGATGGACTTTTGGAACCACTTGATTATGAATCGCTTGGTACTTGCGAACCGTGCCTTATGGGTAAGATGACAAAAACACCGTTCTCCGGTACTATGGAGAGAGAAACAAATTTGTTGGAAATCATACATACAGATGTATGTGGTCCGATGAATGTTGAGGCTCGTGGCGGATATCGTTATTCTCTCACCTTCACAGATGACTTAAGCAGATATGGGTATATCCACTTAATGAAACATAAGTCTGAAACGTTTGAAAAGTTCAAAGAATTTCATAGTGAAGTTGAAAATCATCGTAACAAGAAAATAAAATTCCTACGATCTGATCGTGGAGGAGAATATTTTATGAGTTTGGTGTACATTTGAAAAAATGCGGAATAGTTTCGCAACTCACGTCACCCGGAACACCACAGCGTAATGGTGTGTCCGAACATCGTAATCATACTTTACTTGATATGGTGCGATCTATGATGTCTCTTACTGATTTACCGCTATCGTTTTGGGGTTATGCTCTAGAGACGGCCGCATTCACGTTAAATAGGGCACCATCAAAATCCGTTGAGACGACGCCTTATGAACTGTGGTTTGGCAAGAAACCAAAGTTGTCATTTCTGAAAGTTTGGGGTTGCGATGCTTATGTGAAAAAGCTTCAACCTGATAAGCTCGAACCCAAATCGGAGAAATGTGTCTTCATAGGATATCCAAAGGAAACTATTGGATACACCTTCTATCACAGATCCGAAGGCAAGACTTTTGTTGCTAAATTCGGAAACTTTCTAGAGAAGGAGTTTCTCTCGAAAGAAGTGAGTGGGAGGAAAGTAGAACTTGATGAGGTAACTGTACCTGCTCCCTTATTGGAAAGTAGTACATCACAGAAACCAGTTTCTGTGACACCTACACCAATTAGTGAGGAAGCTAATGATGATGATCATGAAACTTCAGAACAAGATACTACTGAGCCTCATAGATCAACCAGAGTAAGATCCGCACCAGAGTGGTACGGTAATCCTGTTCTGGAAGTCATGCTACTAGATCATGATGAACCTACGAACTATGGAGAAGCGATGGTGAGCCCAGATTCCGCAAAATGGCTTGAAGCCATGAAATCTGAGATGGGATCCATGTATGAGAACAAAGTATGGACTTTGGTTGACTTGCCCAATGATCGGCAAGCAATTGAGAATAAATGGATCTTCAAGAAGAAGACTGACGCTGACGGTAATGTTACTGTCTACAAAGCTCGACTTGTCGCAAAAGGTTTTCGACAAGTTCAAGGGATTGACTACGATGAGACCTTCTCACCCGTAGCGATGCTTAAGTCTGTCCGAATCATGTTAGCAATTGCCGCATTTTATGATTATGAAATTTGGCAAATGGATGTCAAAACTGCATTCCTGAATGGATTTCTGGAAGAAGAGTTGTATATGATGTAGCCGGAAGGTTTTGTCGATCCAAAGGGAGCTAACAAAGTGTGCAAGCCCCAGCGATCCATTTATGGACTGGTGCAAGCCTCTCGGAGTTGGAATAAACGCTTTTGGTTTTGTACATACTTTTGGAGAAGCCTTTATTTACAAGAAAGTGAGTGGGAGCTCTGTAGCATTTCTGATATTATATGTAGATGACATATTACTAATTGGAAATGATATAGAATTTCTGGATAGCATAAAGGGATACTTGAATAAGAGTTTTTCAATGAAAGACCTCGGTGAAGCTGCTTACATATTGGGCATTAAGATCTATAGAGACAGATCGAGACGCTTAATTGGACTTTCACAAAGCACATACCTTGACAAAGTTTTGAAAAAGTTCAAAATGGATCAAGCAAAGAAAGGATTCTTGCCTGTGTTACAAGGTGTGAAATTGAGTAAGACTCAATGCCCGACCAATGCAGAAGATAGAGAGAAAATGAAAGATGTTCCCTATGCTTCATCCATAGGCTCTATCATGTATGCAATGCTGTGTACCAGACCTGATGTGTGTCTTGCTATAAGTCTAGAAGGGAGGTACCAAAGTAATCCAGGAGTGGATCACTGGACAGCGGTCAAGAACATCCTGAAATACCTGAAAAGGACTAAGGATATGTTTCTCATATATGAAGGTGACAAAGAGCTCATCGTAAATCGTTACGTTGATGCAAGCTTTGACACTGATCCGGACGATTCTAAATCGCAAACTGGATACGTGTTTACATTAAACGGTGGAGCTGTCAGTTGGTGCAGTTCTAAACAAAGCGTTGTGGCGGGATCTACATGTGAAGCAGAGTACATAGCTGCTTCGGAAGCAGCAAACGAAGGAGTCTGGATGAAGGAGTTCATATCCGATCTAGGTGTCATACCTAGTGCATCGGGTCCAATAAAAATCTTTTGTGACAATACTGGTGCAATTGCCTTGGCAAAGGAATCCAGATTTCACAAGAGAACCAAGCACATCAAGAGACGCTTCAATTCCATCCGGGATCTAGTCCATGTGTGAGACATAGAGATTTGCAAGATACATACGGATCTGAATGTTGCAGACCCGTTGACTAAGCCTCTTCCACGAGCAAAACATGATCAGCACCAAAGCTCCATGGGTGTTAGAATCATTACCGTGTAATCTAGATTATTGACTCTAGTGCAAGTGGGAGACTGAAGGAAATATGCCCTAGAGGAAGTAATAATGTTATTATTTTATTTTCTTATATCATGATAAATGTTTATTATTCATGCTAGAACTGTACTATCTAGAAAGATAATACTTGTGTGAATACATAGACAAACTAAACGTCACTAGTATGCCACTACTTGACTAGCTCGTTAATCAAAGATGGTTATGTTTCCTAACCATAGACATGTGTTGTCATTTGATTAATGGGATCACATTATTAGGAGAATGATGTGATTGACATGACCCATTCCATTAGCTTAGCACCCGATCGTTTAGTATGTTGCTATTGCTTTCTTCATGACTTATACATGTTCCTATGACTATGAGATTATGCAACTCACATTTGCCGGAGGAACACTTTGTGTGCTACCAAACGTCACAACGTAACTGGGCGATTATAATGGAGCTCTACAGGTGTCTCCAAAGGTAAATGTTGGGTTGGCGTATTTCGAGATTAGGATTTGTCACTTCGATTGTCGGAGAGGTATCTCTGGGCCCTCTCGGTAATGCACATCACACAAGCCTTGCAAGCATTGCAACTAATGAGTTAGTTGCGAGATGATGTATTACGTAACGAGTAAAGAGACTTGCCGGTAACGAGATTGAACTAGGTATTGAGATACCGACGATCGAATCTCGGGCAAGTAACATACCGATGACAAAGGGAACAACGTATGTTATTATGCGGTCTGACCGATAAAGATCTTCGTAGAATATGTGGGAGCCAATATGAGCATCCAGGTTCCGCTATTGGTTATTGACCGGAGACATGTCTCGGTCATGTCTACATTGTTCTCGAACCCGTAGGGTCCGCACGCTTAAGGTTTCGATGACAGTTATATGAGTTTATGAGTTTTTGATGTACCGAAGTTAGTTCAGAGTCCCGGATGTGATCACGGACATAACGAGGAGTCTCGAAATGGTTGAGACATAAAGATTGATATATTGAACGGCTATATTCGGACATCGGAAGTGTTCTGGGTGATTTCGGAAAAAACCGGAGTGCCAGAGGGTTACTGGAACCCCCCCGGGAGAAGTAATGGGCCATATGGGCCTTAGTGGAGAGAGAGAAGGGCAGCCAGGGTGGGCCGTGCGCCTCCTCCCCCCTGGTCCGAATTGGACTAGGAGAGGGCGGGGGGGGGGGGCGCCCCCCTTTCCTTCTCCCTCCCCACTTCCTTTCCCCCTCCTAGTAGGAGTCCTACTCCTACTAGGAGGAGGACTCCTCCTTGGCGCGCCAATAGGGCCGGCCGGCTTCCTCCCCTTGCTCCTTTATATACGGGGGCAGGGGGCACCCCTAGACACACAAGTTGATCCTCGTGATCGTTTTCTTAGCCGTGTGCGGTGTCCCCTTCCACCATATACCTCGATAATATTGTACTGGTGCTTAGGCGAAGCCCTGCGACAGTTGAACATCAAGATTGTCACCACGCCGTCGTGCTGACGGAACTCTTCCCCGACACTTTGCTGGATCGGAGTCCGGGGATCGTCATCGAGCTGGACGTGTGCTAGAACTCGGAGGTGCCGTAGTTTCGGTGCTTGATCGATCGGGCCGTGAAGACGTACGACTACATCAACCGCGTTGTCATAACGCTTCCGCTGTTG
Source organism: Triticum aestivum (assembly GCF_018294505.1). Taxonomy (NCBI): domain Eukaryota; kingdom Viridiplantae; phylum Streptophyta; class Magnoliopsida; order Poales; family Poaceae; genus Triticum; species Triticum aestivum. Next base: position 598,589,039 of record NC_057809.1, read on the forward strand.
GTCTACAAGGGTACGTAGATCACACTCTCCCCTCCCATTGCTATGCATCACCATGATCTTGTGTGTACGTAGGAATTTTTTTGAAATTACTACGTTCCCCAACACTTGCAGCTATAGAACTTATTGGAGACTTCATATCTCTCAATCCGGGCATTTGCTTGAAATATTAACTTCAACTCCTGGAACATCTCATATGCTCCATGATGTTCAAAACGTCGTTGAAGTCCTGATTCTAAGTCGTAAAGCATGGCACACTGAACTATCGAGTAGTCATCAGCTTTGCTCTGCCAGACGTTCATAACATCTGGTGTTGCTCCAGCAGCAGGCCTGGCACCCAACGGTGCTTCCAGGACGTAATTCTTCTGTGCAACAATGAGGATAATCCTCAAGTTACGGACCCAGTCCGTGTAATTGCTACCATCATCTTTCAACTTTGCTTTCTCAAGGAACGCATTAAAATTCAACGGAACAACAACACGGGCCATCTATCTACAATCAAACATAAACAAGCAAGATACTATCAGGTACTAAGTTCATGATAAATTTAAGTTCAATTAATCATATTACTAAAGAACTCCCACTTAGATAGACATCCCTCTAATCCTCTAAGTGATCACGTGATCCAAATCAACTAAACCATGTCCGATCATCACGTGAGATGGAGTAGTTTCATTGGTGAACATCACTATGTTGATCATATCTACTATATGATTCACGCTCGACCTTTCGGTCTCCGTGTTACGAGGCCATATCTGTATATGCTTGGCTCGTCAAGTATAACCTGAGTATTCCGCGTGTGCAACTGTTTTGCACCCATTGTATTTGAACGTAGAGCCTATCACACCCGATCATCACGTGGTGTCTCAGCACGAAGAACTTTCGCAACGGTGCATACTCAGGGAGAACACTTCTTGATAATTAGTGAGAGATCATCTTAAAATGCTACCGTCAATCAAAGCAAGATAAGATGTATAAAAGATAAACATCACATGCAATCAATATAAGTGATATGATATGGCCATCATCATCTTGTGCTTGTGATCTCCATCTTCAAAGCATCATCATGATCACCATTGTCACCGGCACGACACCTTGATCTCCATCATAGCATCGTTGTCGTCTCGCCAATCTTATGCTTCCACGACTATCGCTACCGCTTAGTGATAAAGTAAAGCATTACAGCGCAATTGCATTGCATACAATAAAGCGACAACCATATGGCTCCTGCCAGTTGCCGATAACTTGGTTACAAAACATGATCATCTCATACAATAAAATTTAGCATCATGTCTTGACCATATCACATCACAACATGCCCTGCAAAAACAAGTTAGACGTCCTCTACTTTGTTTGTTGCAAGTTTTACGTGGCTGCTACGGGCTTAAGAAAGAATTAATCTTACCTACGCATCAAAACCACAACGATAGTTTGTCAAGTTGGTGTTGTTTTAACCTTCACAAGGACCGGGCGTAGCCACACTTAGTTCAACTAAAGTTGGAGAAACTGACACCCGCCAGCCACCTGTGTGCAAAGCACGTCGGTAGAACCAGTCTCGCGTAAGCGTACGCGTAATGTCGGTCCGGGACGCTTCATCCAAAAATACCGCCGAACCAAAGTATGACATGCTGGTAAGCAGTATGACTTATATCGCCCATAACTCACTTGTGTTCTACTCGTGCACAACATCAACACATAAAACCTAGGCTCGGATGCCACTGTTGGGGAACGTAGTAATTTCAAAAAAAATCCTACGCACACGCAAGATCATGGTGATGCATAGCAACGAGAGGGGAGAGTGTTGTCTACATACCCTCGTAGACCGAAAGCGGAAGCGTTATGACAACGCGGTTGATGTAGTTGTACGTCTTCACGGTCCGACCAATCAAGCACCGAAACTACGGCACCTCCGAGTTTCAGCACACGTTCAGCTCGATGAAGATCCTCGGACTCCGATCCAGCAAAGTGTCGGGGAAGAGTTCCGTCAGCACGACGGCGTGGTGACGATCTTGATGTTCTACCGTCGCAGGGCTTCACCTAAGCACCGCTACAATATTATCGAGGAGTATGGTGGAAGGGGGTACCACACACAGCTAAGAAAACGATCATGAGGATCAACTTGTGTGTCTAGAGGTGCCCCCTGCCCCCGTATATAAAGGAGCAAGGGGGGAGGCCGGCCGGCCATAGGGCGCGCCAAGGAGGAGTCCTCCTCCTAGTAGGAGTAGGACTCCCCTCTTTCCTACTCCTACTAGGAGGGGGAAAGGAAGGGGGAGAGGGAGAAGGAAAGGGGGGCGCCGCCCCCCTTCTCCTAGTCCAACTCGGACCAGAGGGGGAGGTGGCGCGCGGCCCACCCTGGCCGCCCCTCTCTCTCCACTAGGGCCCATAAGGCCCAACACTTCCGGTGTCCGAATATAGCCATCCAATATATCAATCTTTATGTCTCGACCATTTCGAGACTCCTCGTCATGTCCGTGATCATATCCGGGACTCCGAACAAACTTCGGTACATCAAAATATATAAACTCATAATGAAACTGTCATCGTAACGTTAAGCGTGCGGACCCTACGGGTTCGAGAACAATGTAGACATGACCGAGACATGTCTCCGGTCAATAACCAATAGCGGAACCTGGATGCTCATATTGGCTCCCACATATTCTACGAAGATCTTTATCGGTCAGACCGCATAACAACATACTTTGTTCCCTTTGTCATCGGTATGTTACTTGCCCGAGATTCGATCGTCAGTATCTCAATACCTAGTTCAATCTCGTTACCGGCAAGTCTCTTTACTCGTTTCGTAATACATCATCTCGCAACTAACTCATTAGTTTCAATGCTTGCAAGGCTTATGTGATGTGCATTACCGAGAGGGCCCAGAGATACCTCTCCGACAATCGGAGTGACAAATCCTAATCTCGAAATACGCCAACCCAACATGTACCTTTGGAGACACCTGTAGAGCTCCTTTATAATCACCCAGTTACGTTGTGACGTTTGGTAGCACACAAAGTGTTCCTCCTGCAAACGGGAGTTGCATAATATCATAGTCATAGGAACATGTATAAGTCACGAAGAAAGCAATAGCAACATACTAAACGATCGGGTGTTAAGCTAATGGAATGCGTCATGTCAATCACATCATTATCCTAATGATGTGATCCCGTTAATCAAATGACAACACATGTCTATGGTTAGGAAACATAACCATCTTCGATTAACGAGCTAGTCAAGTAGAGGCACACTAGTGACGTTTAGTTTGTCTATATATTCACACAAGTATTATGTTTCCGGATAATACAATTCTAGCATGAATCATAAACTTTTATCATGATATAAGGAAATAAATAATAACTTTATTATTGCCTCTAGGGCATATTTCCTTCACCTCCGGTGCCCCTCTTCTATTATATAAGTCATTTTGACCTAGAAAAAAATGAGGGGAGGACTTTTGGGACGAAGCGCCACGGTCTCGAGGCGGAACTTGGGCAGGGGCGCTTTTGCCCTCCGGCGGAGCGATTCCGCCGGTGGAACTTCCTTCCCGGAGGGAGAAATCATCGCCATCATCATCACCAACAACTCTCCCATCTTGGGGAGGGCAATCTCCATCAACATCTTCAACAACACCATCTCCTCTCAAACCCTAGTTCATCTCTTGTGTTCAATCTTTGTACCGGAACCTTAGATTGGTGCTTGTGGGTGACTAGTAGTGTTGATTACATCTTGTGTTGATTACTATATGGTTTATTTGGTGGAAGATTATATGTTCAGATCCATTATGCTATTTAATACCCCTCTGATCTTGAGCATGATTATCATTTGTGAGTAGTTACTTTTGTTCTTGAGGTCACGGGAGAGATCTTGTTGCAAGTAATCATGTGAACTTGATATGTGGTCGATATTTTGATGGTATGTATGTTGTGATTCCCTTAGTGGTGTCATGTGAACGTCGACTACATGGCACTTCACCATATTTGGGCCTAAGGGAATGCATTGTGGAGTAGTTATTAGATGATGGGTTGCGAGGGTGACAGAAATCAAACCAACATGATGAAATTCCCGTGTACCCTCAAGAACGCTTTGCTTATCATAAGAAACCGTTTTGGCATGTCCTTTGCCACAAAAGGATTGGGCTACCTTGCTGCACTTTTGTTACCGTTACCGTTACTTTCTCGTTACAAATTATCTTGCTATCAAACTATTCGTTACTTATAATTTCAGTGCTTGCAGAGAATACCTTGCTGAAAACCACTTGTCATTTCCTTCTGCTTCTCGTTCGGTTCGACACTCTTACTTGTCGAAAGGACTACGATTGGTCCCCTATACTTGTGGGTCATCAAAGACTGAAGATTCCCCTCTCCGGAGCCCCAAACGGGTTCCAGATCTGGCCTCCCGATGAAGAACAGGAGGTGGCGACGGCTCCATATCGTGAAACGCGATGAAACTTTCTCCTTGATTTTTTCTCTGAAAATAGGATTTTATAGCGTCAGAATTAGGGTCAGGGGGCCACCAGGTGGGCACAACCCACCAGGGTGCGCCTAAAGGGGGTGGCGTGCCCTGGTGTATCATGCTCACCCAGGGCACCCCCTCCGGTAGTGCTTGGTCCCAATATTTTTTATTTATTCTGAAATAAATCACCAAAAAGTATCGTTCCAATCCAAGAATTTTTATTTTTGCACAAAAACAACAACATGATAGTTCTGCTAAAAACATCGTCAGTCCGGATTAGTTTCATTCAAATCATGAAAATTAGAGTCCAAAACAAGAGCAAAAGTGTTAGAAAAAGTAGACACGAGGAAGACGTATCAACTTCATTTTGAGCCAATAAAATACATCTTTTGTCAAAAAAACCGAAACAACAAGCCACACATAAGTACATAAGAGTTCATATGAATAGGTCACCAGTAGACAACAACTCACAAAAGAGTTCCTAACTTCATCTACTACCCCTATAAAAGCACGAAAAATAGATCCAATTCATCATTTAAACCGTCTAATCACAAAATCTAAAGGTTCAAAATCTTTCAATGTTGGGCACCAACAATGTTGAGCGCATCAACAACCCACTAAGGGCATCTCCAACGCAGACCCTCAAAGCACCCATAACCATCCGAACTGCGGTTATTTGAGCCGGGGAGCCACAGGTGATCTACGCGGTAGGGAAATTTTCATTGTGCAATAGTCGCACACCGTGTAGCCCAACAGTCCCACTCTACAGGCACACCCACTAGAGTGTGCTGCATGCTAGCATTAAGAGCGTTCGACACATGTTAGGGTAAAGTAGTACACCCCTGCAGGGTTAAATCTTCGAATAGTCGTGTCTGTGGTTATGGATGACTTGGAGATTTTTATGAGATCATAGAAAAAAAACTTCAACTAATAGTTAATAAACTTTCTTAGATGTGAGTGCCCAGGGGATATTTTTTATCGTTGGTGATGCGAATGAGGATGCAACGTAGTCCTATGACGTGGTGGTTAGGTTTAACTAGATGGTTCTTACACACTCTCGTGCCTTATCTTTGATAGATGCACATTGTAGTGTGTCTCTGTAGAATGCTAATGGTTGATGTCTCTGTAGAATGCTAATGCTTGCTGCCACACTCTCGTGCCTTTTCTTGAGAATGTTGCATACTTAGTATAGACCGGATGTAAGTCTTGCAAGTGTAGTTGGATACTCACCTTGCTATATTTATTCTTTTGATTTGGATGCTGCTTCAGATGGTAGCATTTGAAACAGGTAATCTCTCTAGTGGCGAATGGCGCCAATAGTTATTGTTATCTCATGAAGTGACCTTGCAGGGATATAAACGTCATTTGCTTTTCTTTAGCCTTCTTAAGGCATTTGTTAAATTGTACCCGTCTAAGGCATGTTTCTCTTTCGTTGTGAGAAATGTAGCTTGGTTGTAAGATCTTGTATGTATTCATTTGTTAAATATTACTTGTTGAAGTTGTTGTATTTGTCCAAAGTACACTCCACATCAATTTTCTCTGCCTCAATGACTACAGGCCCCATCTGGCAGTGTTTGTTTCTTTCTCCATTGACTCGATCAAGCATTATCCTCACTCGTGTCTTCTCCTGCTTTTGAAGTTGAAACCATTGTATCATCAACACCAACATGTGCGATTTGATGCAAGTAAACCATCAGTGCAACTGTCAAACACAAAAACATCTCTGAAATAGATCATCGACACGTCGTAACAAATCACGACAACCTTCAAGGGTGAGGTAGGAACAAGGACCTCACGGACCTAATAGCTCGATGCAGGGAATTCCTCGCGCTGAGCTCCACCCAATGCAAACATTGCACTGGACCTGACAAATTTAGCTGCAACATCATCCATAGAATCATCTCCTCTAAATCTGTCGCGTGATAAGGGACTGACCTCAATTTCTCCTCGGGCATGGCTCTCTCCCAAATTCGTACAGCCATCTTCGAGCACGCCTTCACCAGAGCACAAGCCTCCGCCTTTATGTGCTCTCGAGCACACATGACTTCCTCCCCCACAGATATTCTGCCTAGAGCAACCCAAGACCCGTGCAAGGAGCCAGGGCTCGCATGAGTGGCGGCTTGACGACAGGAGAGTAGTCAAGGGGTGGATGAGTGGCGGCTAGAAATCTTGTCAGAAAGGACGATAACACGGGGCAATAGTAAGGGGTGGATGGCGGAGTGAGAGCCATCATGAGAGAGATTTGATCCCGTTTCTTGCAAAAATCCTTCAAACCGGTTAATTTTTGAAATTTCAATTTGATTTTCCTGATTTTGAACGAGTCTATAAATACTACTCCTAGTATAGTAAATAAAAAACAGAAAAAGAAACAAAGAAAAAAAATCATGGCCCACCGCCCGACGAGCGTGACACCTGTGCCGGGGTCGCGTACACCTCGGCTGACCGTGCTCCCACCAGAGGAAAGGCCCCCGCGGAGGACGGCTCCACCGCCGACGCGCACGTGGTACTGGTTCCATCCGCTCCCCGCCGAGGCAGCCGGCGCCGACAACGCCGACGACCCGCTCGCCGCGGGCAACGCAGACCATCCCGACCCGCTCCCCGTCGAGGCAGCCGACGCCAACAACCCGGACCTCCTACTAGCCGACGCCGACGCGGAGGACGAGGACGAGGCCGACAACAACGACCACCTCGACCACCCGCTCGGCGCCGAGGCAGCCGACGGCGACCACCCCGACCTCCCTCTCGGCGGCGAGGAGGCCGACGGCGACCACCATGACCTCCCGCTCCCCGCCGAGGAGGTCGACGGCGACCACCACGACCTCCCGCTCCCCGCCGAGGAGGCCAACGGCGACCACCACGACCTCCCGCTCCCCGCCGAGGAGGCCAACGGCGACCACCACGACCTCCCGCTCGCCCCCGAGGAGGCCGACAGCGACCAACACGACCTCCCGCTCGCCGCCGAGGAGGCCGACGGCGACCACCACAACCTCCCGCTCGCTGACGCCGACGCGGACGCGGAGGAAGACGCAGAGGCCGAAGCCGGGGCCGACGACCCCGCCGAGCTTCCCGCCGGCCCCGACGCCGCGGCTCCCCCGGATGCCCCTCCTGCCGCCGCTCTCCTGGGCCCGCTGCCGGAGCCGTCTTCGCCCCTGGCGTACCATCCCGCTGCAATGCCGCTTGAGGTATTTCACCATTTCTTTCTTTCTTTCTTTCTTGTTGAGAATTGCATGTTAGTGTTGGATCTTAGGAATTGCGTGTAAGCTAGACTAGATAGTAATAGCAAGAATTGTTTCCCTCTCATTGTTGTTCTTCCAGCACTTGTCGCCACGGAATCCATGCAGTAACAATGGTGTTCTGTGCCGTTGACCGGAGTCCATACAGTAACTGTGTTGGTGTTGGTGTTCATGTTGGTGCCAACCTCACCTCTGTTAGACTCATATCGCTGTTCGGGCATTCAATCGAACGGTCGGTGGGCGTGTAGTTACCAGGCAGTTGTACTTGCTGCAGCACGTGTAGATACTAGCATCATGTACATTGTTGGGAATTACCATGTCCTCTCAATCAAATCAACGGCTGATCGTCCTGTACTGAAACTGCATGGCATAATAAGAACAGTTTAATCTCCAGCTACTTTACATTATGTGTTGAATACCTGCAGTTTGGCTGTTATCTGCATCCTTGAAGCTGAGCACTCTTGTTATGAACCTGCCTTCTCCATACTGCAAGCCTAACCACACTACCCATATTAATATCAATATACATACATCATATACTTTCTCTTTGCTTATACAGTTCACACTCTTTTCCCAACCTTGCTATTTTCTCTTATTCCGACCTTGATTTCCACCTCAAATCCATGGACAGACCATGGCTTCTTTGTATATGTGGAACATGCAGCAGTTCTTGGGCCTAATGTTTTGCTGTAGTAGGCTAGAGGTTGTTCGTTTTGCATAAGCAGTCTTCTTGGTGAAGTGCATCACAGGCTTATTTCGTTTTCTTGTATCTTTTTCAACCTGCAGGAATTCGATCAGTGGGGGGGGGCCCGTCCATTTGGCGGCAGAGGAGGAGGACGACGATGACGACTAGTCGTAGGTGAGGGGATTTCATAACCTAACCTTTCCCTTTCTAGAAGAAGCAAGTAGACATGTTTATTCAGATAATTCAGTTCCTCTATTTGGTCGTATTTGCTGCCAGTAATATTTTTATTTGTAAAGCTAGTAAAAATTATGGAACTTAAAATACAAAATCAGTTGATTTATCTCTTCAGCCTTAACAAAAAAGATTTAGCCCATTTTTCTTGTGTTGAATAACCTGGGAACAAAATTCCGGTTCCTATACAATACCAAATTAAATCTAGTTTATGCACATGAGCTGTATTTCTTGGTCTTGGTCTTGTTATTTTATTTTTCCAATACTCCGAGAATTAGATTGTTTATTTTCTTCGGTGAGAAAAAATGTAGTAGTGGTCTTGAATCTGTTTTGCACAAGAGTACAGATGTTGGTGTAGATACTATTTGCTGCATAAACATGATATTTGGAGTCTTACTTTAGTGGAGTGCTCATATGATTGTGCTTGGAAAACGATTTTATGATAGGTTTTGTTAGGACTTGGGAGACTTGTCTGAAACTGTATTAGTCTTGTACATAAGCAAAAGTAATTGCTTGGGAGGTGCCATGTCGATATAAGAGTCTTTCTGCACATGACAAAAGATGTTCTGCAGCAAGTAAAACGTACTGATTCCACATTTCTGTCGTTCATTCAGATAAGTATCATCTGCTGCTAGCAGAAATTACAGAACCTACAAAGCCAAATTGTTATTGCCTCAGGTTTTATCTTGATCAAATTGTTATTGATTATTAATTTGTCAATGCAGAGTACAGCGGAGTCCTGACAGTTCACCTCTTCAAAAGTTTTCGCCCCTCAGAAACGATGACAGCAGAACTGAACGCCTGCTTTTGGCATGTAGATAGATAGGTTCAGGTTCGGAAAACTCAGCAGCTGTGGTATTCAGAAAACTCAGCAGCCAAACTTGCTTCAATCTTATTTTGTCTTGCGGTTCTATGATTCAGAACTGCTTGGATCATTGCGTGCAATGGTTGAACAGTATTTTGGTGATGCTGGTTGTAGTAGTTGTTGCTGACTTGCAGTTTCGCTCTTCTGACATTGATCTCTGTTATGTCATTGGTACTGTTTCCTGGATGAAGCATTACACTGTAGATGTTCTTGCAGCGAGTTGATGATGCTGCATTCCTTTTTGATGGATGCTTTTTTTTTTTGCATAAATGGAGAATATAGTGGTTCTTTGATGGATGCATTTTTGCATAAATGGAGAATGTAGTGGTTCTTGCAGTAAACTGGTGATCATGTATTTCTTTTAGATGGTGCATTTCATGTAGTCAAAAAAGGTAGTTCGTTCTTGAATGAACTGATGATCCTGTTTTCCACTGCGCCGTTTTGATCTTGTTTCTCTGTGTGGGGGTTCTTGCAATGAGTCGATGATCCTGCAAATTTTTTTAGACGATACATTTTGCGTAATTGGAAATGCAGTGGGGTTTTCCCTTGAATTGCTGGTATATTTGTAGCAGTGCTGTACGAACAAAATTCAGATTTTATCCAACATCACTGTTTTCAGGTTTTGTACATAAGCTGCCTTCTTTTTCTTTCATTTTTGCTAATTTTCAGTTGACTGTTTCTTATTTTGCTCTCAGTTGAATTTCCGGCAGCACGATATGTCTTTGTGATTCACGCTGGCTCTGGTGTCCAATGTTCTTTTTCCGGTTCCTCTTAATGAATGAAACGTAGCGCTGGCTACCTTTCGTCATATTGGTCAACCCATTTTGATTCTGCGCCTGTTTTTCCTGGGTTTTTTTCCTTGGTTGGTTCATTCGCATCTTAGCACTAGGGATAGAAGAGCAGTGGAGAGAGGGCTAGATGGACGGCGGGAGCTGACCTTCTTCCCAGACGATCTGTTCTGCGTCGTGGTGCGGGGGCGAGGTGTCGGGCGGCGCCTAGCGACAGCGCTCCGGTATTGCTTTCCCGTTCCTCGAGTGGGCGCCGGCCTACAGGCTGGGCACCTTCAAGTCGGCCCTCACCATCTGTATTTCTTCCCGTTACTGGGTGTTTGTCTCCGGTCTCCATGACCGATCTCTTTACTTTTAAGAGCAGTGGAGAGAGATGCGACATGGCGAGCAGGAGCCGGGTGAGACGGTCAGGAGCTGCCGGCATCACCGTAGGAGGTTGGTTTCTGCACCCACATTTCCTCTATGTTTATGGCATCAAGGATGATTTGCTGTTGTTTTGATTCTGTGCTTGCGGAGTTGCAATGCCGTTGATTGGGGAGTTCAGATCTGTAGTTTCATCCGTGTTTTCTCAGTTTCAGTTGCTCACGTAGGTTGGTTTCGCAATGCCTCCTAAGGAACTTGTTGATGTAACTAAGATAGTTAGACATCCTCTTGGATGCTTAATTAGTGTTATACACGTGTCATTTATTTAGTAAATTTATTTCCCCCTTTTTGAGTTGGGCCATGCATTATTGTACTATTTTGGCTCAGTAGCATTAGGATTGATTTTTTGTCCCTTCTCTTTCAAGATGCCCTGTTCCAAAACTATTAAAGTGCAATATCTAACTTTCCAGAATCTTCTGGTTTCATCTCCATAAGAGTGGCTTACTTTTTTTCATCACCAAAGAACTGTCCAGGGGCGTGGAAGCTAGCTATCCATGTGCCTGAACCATGAGTTGGTTGTGAGATCTTATGGGTTTCAGCTCTAGCATACCACAACTTGTTTGGGTTAAAGGCAAAATTACCTAGACTAAATTTCATTTTATCATTCAGTTATATGAGTGAGAATACGAAACTGCAGACAAACAACGACAATAAGGAGACTATAAACTGAATATAGTACACTCACCTTCTTTATGTCTTCTCATCTTTAGTTATTTGTTCACTAATTCTTCATCATCTTTGCCTTGTCTTTCATTATCTTTGCCTTGCATTTCATTATTTTTGCCTTGTCTAGTTGTCTTTCATCAGTGCTCGGTCTCTCATTCTTCATTTTGTTTCATCAGTCACGTTTTTATGTCTTCTCATTTTTGGTTATTTTCTCAGTATTTTTTCCGTTTGTATGTCTTTCATCAGTTATTTTGCCCCTCAGTCTCCAGTCTATATTTCTTCTTGGGTATGTATTTGTCCCTATGCCGTTCTCAGTATTGGACACTTATCTGTATCTTTTATTGGTTGGATCTGTGTGAGAAGGAAGATTTGATGATGGATGTAGACACACTTTTGCCATCAATTAGAGGGCGTTCGCTCGTTCAGCTCTAAATGAACACACTCTTTGCTCATGTCTTTCTATGTTCAGTCCAAGTGTTGTGTTTATTTAGCAAATAGAGACTGTAACACTCCTATGCTTTTCTCTGTCTGCAATCCTATATTTTTCAGTCTGAATATAAACACTCTGTTTTTCTCCATCTGCAAATAGGGAAATAAACACTCTGTTTTTCTCTATCTGCAAATAGAGAAATAAACACTCTGCTCTTCTCTGTGTGCAATCCATTTTTCAATGTTTCTTCAGTCATCTTACTATTCAGCCACCGTTCTGTCTTGTTTATTTAGTCCTGTTTACTCTCTATCTCCAGTTCTTCAGTATTCAGTGTTTTCTTTTTGAAATATCAGTTTTTTTCAGTGTTTCTTTATTCTCATTTATGTTTTGTTTTTCTGCCTGCAGGTTTGATGATGGATATTAGGACACTCACCTTTACATGTAGGGTTGGATTAGATGGGTGTATTTTTTTTTCTCTAGTTGTAAAACGAAACAAGGTACAAACACAATGGACACACATGTCCTTTTTTCAATTCATTTTTAGTGTCAACCGTTAAGCACAACGCCATTTTTTAGCATCTTTCTTTTATTTTTGCGCCGACACAGCTCATAATTCAAATTCAATCATCGTTTGTTTGTCTTACCATTGCTATCACGTAGGTTGGCATGATCCAGAAGCGCGAAGAAGACAGATCCGTCTATGCATCTCTGGTGAAGGAAATCAAGTATTTGTTAAGTCTTCGAGAAACTTGTATTACTCATGTTATTCGTAGTCAAAATAAGGCTAGTGATTGTCTGGCTAGTTTTGGTAGAACTGAAGGTAGAACCATGACGTGGATCGGTTCAGGTCCTCCCATGGTTATGGACTTGGGTGTTTGAGGATTGTAAGAACATTGTGATAGTAATACCGTTTTTTCACCCGCAAAAAGAAAAGAACAATGGCTGATAATGTGGCCAAAGTTTTATATTGAAATCCTTTTTGTACCTATAAGCATTTATGTGGAATTCAGTTTTTTTTGTACCTGCTGCAACCGTTCCAGCATATCATTGATCTCACGTTGTTAAGACAAGACAACAAAAGAAGGAAGTGTCTAACCAACAAGAAAACAAAAGAAGAGTGTCTAACCAACAAGACAACAAAAGAAGAGTGTGTCTAACCAAGAATGCCTAACTGCAATAAGATGCTCTCCCCAGTGGACACGGTTTGTTACCGCAACAGAGAATGGTTTGCACAAATGTGACGCAGTTTCCGGAGCACGGAGGCACAGTTGGCATGTGGGGTCATGCTCCCGCCCCCGAACCGCGAGCATATCAACAGTGAGGATGCGCCCATGAAGCACAAGCCAGATGAACATTTTGCATTTAGGCTCTGTGTGCGCGTTCCAAAGCATGGAAGCGTCGAACATTATATGTCAAGGCTGCCGAGTAAACACCATTGGCCGTCAATTCTAGGTGGTGGGATCATCATGACCAGGATGTAGGTTGGTGGTGGCGAGCACTCCCTAAAGATAAACAAATTACCGGAGTTGCTCAATGGTGCTAATTTTTGCCACCGCGCGCAGCCAAGCCTCGCCCTGAAGCTTGAAATAAATCGTCCTTCACTTCTTGGTGGCGATCCGGACGAGGTATTGCATGGCTCCCTACCCATCTAGCTTCATGCCACCTTCCTTCCGTTTCACAGTTGAAATAGAGGCCCAAAAAAGTTCCATATCTGCCTCATCACAAGATTTGATCCCACCCAAGGCCTATCGTGTGGTCGTTTCAAAACCTTGGCCAGCGAAGCCGAATATCCCTTCCAACTCTCTCCAAGTCTGCAATGCCAAGCCCGCGAAGATCATCCCATGCTGAGTTCAACAAGAGGCTTGCACCCAGATTGGATTATTCTCCTCACGACCATTTCATCATCATTGCTCCAAGGACATGCTTGCTGCCCGACCATCTCCCAATCCCAAAGTCCATTGTATCGAACATGACCATCATCCTGGAGTAGGATAACACGTTGCAACGATGTGCACACGTTCACAACATACTTCAAAAACCATATGTGGCGCTGCAAGAATCCAGTAATGGCCAGCTCCTTGAGGTGGTGATGGCGCTGAAGCGCCTCGAGTGAGCTCAGTCTCATGCTCCCGTAATTTGGCTCCTCCTCCGAGCAAGGCACATGGATGTGCAGGACCTCGAGTGATGGTGCGGCCAACAGGAGGCGGCGTGGCCATGTGATGTCCCAGTTCGCAGGCAGATCGGCGACAAGGAGCTTTTTGAGATTGAGCAATGGCTTGGCCGGTGGAGCGGGCAACATCCATCTTCTCAGCCCGGTGAAGCGGAGGACGAGATTCGTCATGGTAGGGGGCATACCGGTGATGTAATGGCCGAAGTAATCCATGCACCGCTTCCGTACAATCAAGCTTTCTGCCGCAAATGTGAGGTTAGTGTGCATGAGGCTAGGGACGGAGCCGAATACGAGTTTTGTAGTGTTGGTTAGGCAGCACGCCAGACGGACAAGCATTGGAAGGTGGCGCAGCTCGATCTCCATGAACTTGCACTGGTCGAGGCTGAGCTCCCTGATCTCTGAACACGGAGCGTCCACCACCACACAGTCATGTGCACAGCAGCAGGATATCAGGCGAAGCACCTGAAGCCGTGTGCACTCAGTGAACACCCTCTGGTACACGCCGAGGGGCGTGGAAGCAGCCATGTCTCGCAGGACCAGCGTGGTGAGAGCGCCGTAGCTATGCAGCGGCGGGAGCATGCAGTAGTTACCCAGCGTCAAGCTGCGAAGGCCGTCCTTGAGGCAGTCGTGGTCGTGGGGAAAGCGGTAGGGCGGTGCCTGAAGGACATCGCATGACGCTTGCCTGGCAACGACCTCCAGATCCTCCACTCCCCATGCGCCTACTGCAGCGGCGATCAGGCGGTCGACTACGCAGCCGCCGTCGTGTGTCTGGAAGAACTCCAGACGCAGGGTCTTGGCGCGCCGACGTGCATCGCCGTCAGCAGGGCCACCGTCCGCTTCCAAGAATCCAGTGATGCCGTCAACGAATGCCGTGATCGTGTCGATTTCGCAGCGCGCCATGAGACAGTCCAGCATCTCGGCCAGAAACGTGTCACGCGGCATGTTGCGCCGGCGGAGGGCGACGGTCCGGTCGTACTCGGGCGGGAGTACGTCGCTCACCCTAAAGTCGAGCTCCGCCAGATCGCGGGGGATGTGCACCCAACGCCTGGCCAGGACGGCGGTGGAGAGTGCGGTGCGGGTGTCCAGCCTGCCTACTATGAGGCGGATGAGGTCGTCGGGTAGTGCACTGAGGCGGTCCTCGCCGCCGGCCGTGCGTGGTCGCATGCGACGAAACATTGGCATGGCAGCAGCGGACTTGGAAGTCCGGTCAAGCGGGAGGCGTTGGGGCGTATTGGTAGGCTCAGCGTTGCAGTTTGGCGATCGGATCTGCCTCCCGATCGATTCCCCGGTGGAATCGGGATTTTATTATTTTGATGACATGGGAATCGGGATTTGATACATCTCTTTTTTTCTCCGGAGATCCTAAACATCTCTTTCTTTAATACGGAGTAGTTTAAATTGTTTACCACATGTGTCACATGGTAGCTCCTACTCATCTATGGTCGATGTTCGATTAGCTTACCTGCAAAAAGAAAGTTTGATTAGCGTTGTAATTGGGTCGTTTTCTAGTAAGTATTGGACACGGATCCTAATCCCTTTTCTTTTTCTTAGTTGGACCTGATCTCTTATTAAAGAGAGGATTTATCATATAGTAGTAGCTAAATATCCTTGTGTTGCTACCAATGAAACAATATCTGAAGAGTGGTGACGTGTGGCCGACTGTCCTCGATTGTGGTGGCGTCGACTATATTGTGACGATGTTGGTGTCTACCAGCCCCTGCCGAAGAAGGGTGGCGAGATGAGAGGCGGGGTTGGGTTCTAGATCCGATACTCGACAGACGTCGTCTAATCCAGCCACCTAGGTCTTCATGGGTTTTGTCGCACACCAATAGTGGATGGAGACGCTAGTGTGTCATGTCGCCTACTCATCGATGAATAATAAGTGTGGTTGCACATCCTAGCATTGTTGTCCTTGTAGAGAGCCACCTTTGTGTTTGTGGTTGATACAACAAAGTGTTGTTAGAGCCAGCCATGGAGTAGAGGGAGATGGGGTGGCGACGTAGAAACCCTTGTTGTCGCTCTATCTATCATTTAGATAGAAAGCTTGATTCAGTTACACGATACTAATCGGTTGACATACCTGTGTGCATGAATTTTTTTAGTAGAATTTACTCCCTCCATATGTGATTATAGGGCCGCGAGCCATGAAGCAGTGTCCTTTTTATTATTAGACCGCTCGAAAAATCTCTATCTAAACGGATGAAACTAACTGCACGCCTAATTAATTGTCTTGCATATTAATTAATATGGTCGTGGTAAGGCATAATTGGATAAGTGGAAACCGGGATGAATTTTAGGCATTAATGGTTGTATTCTGACTCGGCGCACCGTTTTCAAATTGCATAGACCTAATTAAATACACACAAAACTAATTGTCTGGCTAAGTAATTGCATGCAATTGTGGGCGATGCAGAGATTGAACGAGAGAAAACCAGGACGCAATTTTGGCATTAATGATTGTGTGATGACTTGAACACTCAGTTTCATATTAAACTAACATAAGGCTGGTCATAGTGTGGAGTAACTTATACTAGTGTCATACATATGACACTAGTGTAAATTACTATCTTTATTGTGCAAAATAACATAACATTAGTGTCATAGATGGCTTCATTTATTGGCTCAGATTCATTTTGCCTCGGAAAACGCTATGTTACAGTAACATACTCCCTCCGTCCGGGTTTATTAGGCCCGTAAGCCAACTAGCCGCGTATGCTTTTCTAAGCCCCCCTCGATCCCACTTCACCGGATATGCGTTCGATTGGTTAAACTTTCTCGTAATTAGTTGCATGCGAAGAAGCGCAGAAACCGGCTGCATGCAATAACTGCTGCTAGCGCTAAACGTGGCACGTGATTGGCTACTCCTCTGATGGGGCCTTAGAAAAGCATACACGGCTAGTTGGCTTACGGGCCTAATAAACCCGGACAGAGGGAGTACATAGGAAGGGGAAACGTGCAACCGGCTACACGCCATAACTACTTTAAAATCTGATTGGTTGTTGTCCCGCTCAGAAATCAAACGTCATTAGTTTTAATGCTTTGCCTTGGTCTCTGAGTTTTGGCTTACGGGCCCAATAAACCCGGACGGAGGGAGTATTATGTTACCACAAGCACCTCTTTCCTCATTAAATATTTGCCACATAAGCAAATTTGTATTGGGATGTATTAAGTTACTATCTAAGTTACCCCCACTATGACTAGCCTAATTAACTACATGAGTAATTAACTACTCCATCCGTACCGTTGTACCAGTCGTGCACACATGGATCAAGGTGGAGGGGAAAACGAGAGAACTTGATGTTTATTTTTAATTAATACCATTGTATGCAATGAGCTGACCACTACATGTCATGCTAGGTAGTTTCAAGTCATTATAAGCATACATGCCCCACGTCCTTTGTTTGTGATAAGAAACAAGGAATAAGGTGGAAGTTAATGCACCGCGCTCAAACATTTTGGAATTATTTGGTTTTCGTAATGTGCCTAATGCACCAGTATGGATGGAGTATCTCAGTATTTGATTGCATGCAGTCATGGACTAGGAAAGGATTGGACGAGATGAGTATCTGACTATTTGTTTGTGAAATATTTTTAGGCATTGATGTTTGCATGTGGATTGGATGAGATAAATTCACAGTTTGTTTCCTTAAACTCTCAACTTGCTACATTTCACATGCCACAAGTTGGAACTTGTATAAGGTTGGCCATAATGGGAGTAATTTAGCTAGTAACATAACACACCTCAAAACAAGTTTGCTTATGCGGCAAATAGTTAATAAAAATAGAGAGGTGTTTTTTTCTTTGCGAATGAAAGAGCAAGATGTTTATCTCTACTCGTATAGGGGGACTTGGTAGCTTTCGTTCCACGGTTTTATTCTGTCTGGTTTATTTTTGTCTCACCTTCCATCACCATCTCCTCGCCTTGGTTTTTTCACCCTCCCAATAAAAATTTCCTGGCCTTTTCAAACTTTTCTGAACAAGCACGTTACAAACGGGCATGAACCGATAGTTTTAATCATCTGTTAGAAAGGGTCATTGCCAGGCTGAATAATTGGAGAGAAAAAATCTGTCAATGGGAGGAAAGGAAATCTTATTGAAAGTAGTCATACAAGCAATCTGTGTTTTTGCCATGTATGTGTTTAATATTCCAAAGAAACTTTGCAAGGAAATGACTAATGCAATGGCTGAGTTTTGGTGGGGATATTCCGAGAATACAAAACGTATGCACTGGATGGCATGGTGGAGGATGTGCATCCCTAATAGAGATGGATGTATGGACTTTTGTGATTTACATTCTTTCAACTTAGCAATGCTTGTTAGAGATATGATAGGCAAATCAACACGAGGAAGAACGAAAACAAGCAGGAGACACGAGATCTAACGTGGAAAACCCCTCCAACACGAAGGGGGAGAAACCATGGGGGCCAGCCAGCCAAACTTCACTATATGGGGGAGGTTACAAACTCTGGGGATTTATAACCGATTCAACTTATCCCATGCGGCGGTTTACAAGAGATATATATAACACAGGTGACCTCGGTCAAATATTGATCCGTACCAGCGACGGGCCTCGCTCCGCTCGCTCGTTAGAAGTTAGTTTTTCTCTTTATACTTGAATTTGGAGCATAACATAACAATGCTTGCAAAACAGTCCTGGAGATTTGTTTCTACTCTTGATTCCCTTTATGCACAAGTTTTGAAAGCGAAGTATTTCCCAAATTGCTTGTAGCTAAAAACGGGTTCAAAAAATGGGTCTAGTTTCACTTGGCAAAAGTATTGTGGCCGGTCTAAATATGTTCAAGAGAGGGCACATATGGCGTGTTGGAATAGGGGAATTGATTAATATTTGGGAAAATCATTGGGTGTCGCGCAGCCCCTCTCGTATGATACAAACCAAGGGGGAATACATTGTTGCAATCTGTGAATGAGCTAGTGGTGGTGGTAAACGAAATCGCCGGCCGCCGACAGCTGGAGCGCCTCCTTACGGCCAGGCCAACAGACATCTTCCTCGCGCTACGACTCCTCGATAGTGCGCTCCAAGGTCTCTTGCAATGTCGCATGGTACGCGGCATCAACCTCCGTGTTCTCTTGCCTCACCACCCATGTCGAAGGTGGAGGGCAGGTGTCGATCTGGACGATGCCGCGGTGGCGCACGTCATGCTCGGTGGCGAACCACACATCCTAGTTCGGGGAGTCTGGCGCATACGCCGGGTCGTGGCGCTACTCTGTCGTGAGGAGAGCACACCGCTTGCGGATCTCCTCCACACGCGCCTGCTCGAACTGTGTCATGGCCGGCAGCGGAATGCGGTGGGGGTCGAGGTGCCAGGCAGCTATGCGGGAGGTTGGTATCCGACCACGGCAGCGGGACGCGGTACTCCAGTGGCACTACACACGGTGCATGGGGGTGTACAGTCAGTCGCGTGGTCGGCTAGCCCTCCCCATGGCAACAAAGTGAAGCTAGCCGGCCCACGTGATGAGCCCGCCTTGTCGTCGTGCTTGGCCTTGCCCTTTCCCTTGTTGAAGAACCCCATGGCAACTAGGGTTTGTGTCAGACGGTGAGAGAGCATGCGCGGCAAGATGTGCACCGGAGTTGGGAAGAGAAGTGGATGAAACCGCCCCCGCACGCTTGCTATTTAAAAAGATGTGTAAACTCTGGATGCTGTCATGTGGAGCCGAGGTAGGTGACGGCATCGACTATAACCGTGGGGAGGACGCACATCTGTATGGACACAATTCAATCGCAAATTTGGAAAAATCTGTCCACATAGACAACAAGCGGACGAGATTTGGCTTTGCAGCCGCGTATTTGGATCCGAATGAACACGCGCAGAGCAAATGCACTACGGAGTTGCCCTTGTAAACCACTCTCTCCACCTGTAAACTCTACTAAATGTTACGGCGCAAGCCCAGCCGAGCGGCGACTCGGCGGGCGAGCAAGCGACAAATGGCCCGTACATGGGCATGCTACCTGGGCTGATTAACACAGAGGGCAAGAAAGCCCGGCCCAGAGCAGCTGGTCTGAGAGATACCGCCAAGAGCAGCACTCTATCGCCTCTCCCTTTTCTTTACGATGCAAAAGGATTTTGTATAAGCGAGCGCTACAAATCAACTGGATGATTTGAGCCAGTTTTAAACCGCCACTGGAACCGTCCGATCACAGATTACAGGTGTCTGATTCGTTCTCCTTGAGCAGCACATCCCTCGCCTCATACTCCCGCACGCAAGACCACCGTAGCTCCGGTGATGCCCATGGCAACATCAACTCACAGCTCCGACGACGCCTTGCACATCGGCTTCCAGCAACCAATGGTTGCGTTGTCGTGGCATCGCGTGCTGCAACACAGCTCCGCCGTCGGCCATGGCAGCAACTCATTGCCTCTTCCTGTTGCAACGCAGCTCCACCGTCCGCCATGGCAGCAGTGTCGTCGCAGCATCACGTGCTCCAACGCAGCTCCATCATCAGACATGGCAGCAGCTCCTCGCCACTCCTGCTGCAACGCAACTCCGTCATCGGCGTGGCAACAACGCCGTCATATCGTCGCATGGTGCAACCCAGCTCCGCCGCTGGCCATGGCAGCAGCCCGTCGCCTCCTGCTGCAATGCAGCGCCACCGTCGGCGTGACAGAAGTGTCATTGTAGCATCATGCTGCAACACAGCTCCACCGCCGGCCTTGGCAGCAGCTTGTCGACACTCCTGCCGTAGCTTGGCCGCCATGGCGAGATCCACGAGGAGGCATCCCTCTGGCTTTGCAACACCGGTGCCCGGGATGAGAAGCAGCGTCGGCGGCCAGGATGGGAAGTAGCCCCGGTGGCTGTAAGTCTTGCTGCAACATGCAACGGTGGAGCAACAAGCAGCGGAGTGGGTCGCCAGGCCATGCACAATGCGCGGAGCAAGAAAGAAGAAGATGGGATGGAGAAAATGGGTGATGGAGCGACACTCCCCGTTGGATAAGGCTGGTCTTAATGGGGTGAGTCATATACTAGTATCATACATATGATACTAGTGTATAATATTATTTCTGTAATGCATAGTATCATAAATTAATATCTTAGGTTTACTTATTAATTGTCATGCATGACACAAAGTAGTACAACATTTAATATGATACGGTATCATAATAAGATACCACATCATCTCTTTTCTTATTTAATTGTGTTTCATATCTTCGAAAAAAAATAGTTGACATACATATACCGCTTATGATACTCTCATTACGACCAGCCTAAGAAAGTCGTGGTGGACATTGGTGCCAAGGCACGTGGCAAGCGGTGAGGGCAGTTTACCTCCAGCCAGCCACTTTGCGTTCTTAACTTATACAATTAAAAACTCTTTCGCTCATGACAAGAAAAAAATCATCAACCAGGAAAACCGACCCCTTGACCCCCATCGTACGTGCAGGAAATGTATAGGTCCTCTGTTTCACGATGTCTGGAGAGTTGGAGTCCAACAAGAGCAAAACAATCGCCCGGTGCAATCAATCAAATCATTTCCACTTTATACAAGAGAGAAAGCTGCAGCAATGGAGCTACATGCTCTTACAGGGAAAACCTGGAACAGATCAGAGCCTCGTATGGACACAGAGAAGGTTTATTAGCGGACGCAGGAGGGCAGGGTGAAGCCGTGGCACATGTAGGCCAGCACAATGTATATGATCGCCAGTAGGATGAGGATCACCGCGGCTCTGCAACACAAACGAACAAGCTAACAAGAGTAAAATTTTACTGCTGAAGGTAAAATTGTTGCTCATTGGTAAGAGAAGCATCTAAGAAGAAATTCTTTGAGCACGCGCGTTCTCCCTGCCACAGATTCGGCGCCTCTAGTAACTAGATGCAAAAAAAAGTGACTAGACTGTTTAAGTAAAAACAGCGACATTGGATTGTTAATGAAAAACGTTTTCTCAATACAATGATCTACTTTTTTTACTGACATTCAAAGGCTCTAGTCAATGTTGCGCGCCGAGACTTTAAAATACCATGTGCTATTAACGGAGGGATTAGCTATCTGCAGGAATTTTAATCTTTGGGGGTCGCCTCTTTAATTAATCTCAAGAGGCACAAGTTTGGAGTCGCGCGACAACTATGCCCATTTAATTGTTATTACTCCCTCCGTTCCTAAATATAACCCTTTTTAGAGAATCCATTACAAACTACATATGAATCAAAATGGTTGAATTTACACTTTAAAATATGTCTATATACATCCATATATAGTTCGTATTGGAATCTGTAAAAAGTCTTATATTTAGAAATGAAGGAAGTAGTATGCATTTAATTAGTTTTAGTGTGTATATATAAACTCATTGAAAATTAATAATGGAAGCGAGAACTTGAAAACTCAAGTTTATAATTGAAGCGTACGACCAAAAACTAGTAGTACAAAGGATATTTGTTTACGTGAGCTTCACATTTCTCCACCACACAGTGTTCCTGAAACGGCGAGCTTGCCGCTTGAACCGCATCGTGTTTCCTTGCATAGTTGTGGTCTTGTCGACTAACATCTCCAGACGATCGCCTCTCTCGAGCACCTTGTCGATGTTATCAATCATAATACTCCTCACCTGCAAGGGAACAACAACTCAACAAACAGCCGCTGAATTACGAGAGAAATATTTGGGGCTACTGAAGTCCAGAGTAAGAGTAAGGAATGTAACAGGGTTCACAGTAATTCCATAAATTTCACATCCTTATCAACTAACCGTAAGTGAGCATGGGCTCTCTTGTTACATAAGATGAGGATCACACAATTAAATTGCGCTAAAGATTGTATTTGCTGAAAGGGAAGGATATATAAGAGAAACAACATAAGGCGATACCTGATCCATTTCACCCTTCATGCGGGTTATGCAATCGGCGTTGGGGTCGTTTGAATAGTAGTCCATTTGCTTGCTCAAAACCCTCGAGAACTCGTCGTTCATCGCGTAAGCAAGAGCCGTGAGAGCTGCACGACCATACGTCTTGACAAACTTTCCATGGATGTCTTCAAGAAACGCGAAGGGAATCCGTCCTGCAACATAGAGGAAGGTAGAGTTATCAACAAAAAGTTCTTGCAAAGAATGATGGATTATTATTGCTATCAATGTTAACATCACGAAATGAGAATATAGTTATCATCCAGACCAAGTCGACTAGGAATTAATCTTTTTTGCACCATCCGTTGAAATTTCAGTGCCAAATAGCAAGTGATACCACATCATCTTTTGGTCAAGTGATAAATGAAGTGTTTATTAGTCCCAATGCTGGACGTAGAATGCAATGTAAAATAGGTGGGAATTTGGCAATTAATAATTAGCATGATCAAACAAGTTGCAAACCCAATGGATCAATCTCCGCATTAGGCTCTCGTAATGGTAGTATCATAGCTTATCACGCATGCCAACTAGACCATTTTAATGAGTTGTCATAAAATTAAGTTAAGAAAGGGAGTATTGAGTATCATATCATGATACTTGTATCATAATAAATATTGCATTTTTTGTCCGTGTCCCCGTCGGACATGTTTTTGGTCCATGTCGCCCTTCGTAGCCGCATCAATGCCACGTCGGGGGTTTGCCCTGTTTTCCATGGCGGATGTGCAGTTTTGTCCCCGAAGGCCGTCGGGCACGTTTTCTTGCATGTGTTACTATGTGTCTTGCGTGACAGTAATATATTCATGTGAAATACTATTAATCTATGATGATACTATATGCATTACAGATATAATAATATCATATACATGATACTAATCAGTACGGACAGCCTTAGCACTCCACCCACACATGTGTCCACCACATGGCTTGTCGATCTGTTGTTGTTGCAATCACATCCACAAAACCCGCCCCAGATCCGGCCGCGAGACTTAATTATCGAAGAAGATGAGGTGCCTCGTCCACACGGGAATTATTCCGGCCGGCTCATCTACACTTCGCACGAATTCAATTCACCATAGGTAGGCGGCGATGCATTTTTTGAAAATTAATGGGCCGGAGGAAGAGGATGGTGATCGATGAATTCCATCAATCAATATATCCATGGCGATGATGGTTGTAATGTACTAGTAGTACGGTGACTTACGTCCTGACGCGGCGGTGGCGTCGTCGTCGGTCATGCAGAGCGCGGTGAGGCCGTCGGCGCGCATGACGTGGAAGACGTAGAGGCCCTGGGTGTAGGAGACGCGGCAGTCGGCGGCGGCACCTCCGCCGGCGGCGTGGAGGCGCTCGAGGATCTGCCGCGCGACGGCGCCCGCGTTGGTGGTGGTGCCCCCCGCGCCGTGCTCCGCCAGCACCACGGCGCCCCGCGCCACCACCGCGTACTGGATTTTCTTTCCCATGGCCGCCCGCGATCACCCAACGAGAACGAGGGACGGGACGATCGATCCCTCCTCCGTCCGCCCCCTTTCCGCCTCCCGAACGAGGAGGAGAAAACCGAGAAGAGGAGAGAGGAGAGGAGAGGCGCCGCGGCTGTTTGACACGGGCACGATCGCCTCCGCGATACGTCGTAGGAGTACTATACTCTAAGTAGAGTAGTAGTAATGGTGGTACGCCATGATGCACATGCATGCGCGCGCGGGCGGTTTACTTTTCGGGGCCCGGCGGGCACGGGCGTGTGGATCACGCTTTTAGTTTCGGGCCTGTTCCGTGCGTTCGAGCGATTGACTAGTTGGTTGCCTTTTTTTTTTTGAGATTTTGGACTAGTTGGTTGTCTGAACGAATCTCTCAGTTTCCGGGCTGAGTTCCCTCCGTGCACGATACAACTACGAGCCGAGGCGAACCAACCTGTGGTTGGATGGTTAGAGGGATTGTGGTATCCCTAGCCCACCAGGGTTCAAATTCTGGTGCTTGCATTTATTTCTGGATTTTATTTCAGGATTTCCGGCGATGCACATTCAGTGGGAGGAGACGTTCCTGTCGACGACGAGGTGCCTACGATGACTTTGTAAATTTCAAGATGATATTTCGACGACGAGTTCCCTCCGTGCACGATACAACTACGAGCCGAGCCCAAGACGCATATGCCATCGTAGTATTTCCTTTGCGGTTTTTGCTGACGAGGGCACATGTTCAAAAATATTGTCTAGTCCATGTATTTCTTTTGCGGGGGTAGTCTATGTTTTTTTCTCGAGAAAACTTTTTAAATTTATTCATCTTCAATCATGGCAGTGCAACGAAAACCAAAAATAATAAAAAGTACATACATATCCGTAGATCACCGAGCGACGACTAGAAGCACTGAAGCGAGCCGAAGGCGCACAGCCGTTATCACCCCTCTCTCGCCGGAGCTGGGCAAAACTTGTTGTAGTAGACAGTCGGGAAGTCAATGTGCTAAAGCCTCGTAGGACCAGCACATCAGAACAGCAGCCGCCGCCAATAAAGAGACAGATAGATCGGAAGCATCCAACCTAAAGATACACGAACATAGACGAACGCAAACTGGATCCGAGTAGATCCACTAAACAGGGCCAGGCAGACAAAATCCTGGGGCCTGTGCGAAACTCTAAAACAGGGCCCTATCTCACACACACAAAAAACTAATAAACAATTCTAATGTGTATGACATAATATTTTACATAACAATTGAATATATTAAGAATCATATGTATTTAACTCCAAGTTGCGTAATGTTTATTTGAACATCATCATTCTTTTTGTGTTCTTTGAAATGAAACCTTCAATGATATCAATTATTGAGTCTTTGTTGTGTCATTATAGTACACACTAGATCATTGAGGGCGCGCGTTGTTGCGCCCGTCCATTTTTCCAATAGAATGATAGAAAGCTACTAAATATATAGAAAGATGAAAGAGTTAAATTCTTATTTTTAGTGAAATACTCTAACTTCTGAAACATTTTGTGCAAATGAAATACTGATCATTTTACATGACTATTATCTTCTATACTTGTCGGGAATGACATACAGAGCTCAAAAAGGAAAAGGCACACATCCATCAGCAATATAAACTACACGAAGTAGTCGGCGTGTGCATTATGCAACTCTGAACAAAATTAGTGAACTGATTGCTCTGTTGGGATCATGACAAGACAATTAGACTCGTAGCAGAAATCTTTATAACAAGCTATATAATGTAAATTTAAATGTGGAAAATAGTACAAACCTGAACAGAGTCGTCGTTATGTGCAAAAGAAGTCGGCGGTTCATGTGGGTGGTGGAAAAGGATGTATTCAAGTTGAGTTTGGAGTAGAGGTGCTATGCCTATACTGAGGATGTTCAGCTGGTTCTGAAGTTAGATAAAGAGGGATTTGTGTGCGTCCTTGACCAAACTGCGGTGTTAGTGATGCAGAAGAGGACAATAGAAGCGTATAGATAAACAGGCCAAGACAATGCAAATACCATTTTGTAAGCAGCCTGAAAATTGAAGCCGAACTTGGTTGTGTACATTAGAAACTAAACTATGTAAAAACTATGCAAAGATGAGTATAAATTGTTCTTGACATGGCAGCAGCTATGGAATCAATCACAGTTTTAGTTGGCTCAATGGATATATATCAATCAGCAACACTTAAATCTGTAGCATCCTCGTTCAATCTGATGAACAAGAAAGATAGTGATGAAAGTACTGAACTAAAGATGCATCATAAGGGTATCTTATGATATAATTTGTACACGTCAATAGGTTGCAGCAATGCCCTACTCTCATGACCCGGAATAAGAAAATTATAAATGACAGGATGATCCATTTGGAAAGAGTGCCAAGAAATTGTAAACACTCTTTGTTCTGAAATACTATGCAAGGGAAAGATGATTCTAGGAATAAAAGGCACATACAGTGTAAAGAACCATTCATCTAATGATCTTAAGAACCAAGGGAATGTTCATTTGAAATCATAATGTAAGAAAAAAGATATAGAGCGAACCTAAGTATCTTTATTCCACATTATAATGCAAGAGAAAAAAGAAAAATGAAATAATAATATGACGTACCACTATTTTATTGCCAAGTTGTAGAAAGATTTGCCTATATGTACACAGTTATGCTTCTTACTCACACCCTAAGCACACGGTATGAAGTTATTGGACATATCATTAGACCATATAGCCTCTTAGAATAACATTCTTCAATCTGAAACTGCGCTTACATTACATGGTATCAAAACAAATATAAAAATGCTTCATCGGCAGAACCATTCCTGTTCCTATTATCAGTGCCCAACTGCTCACATTCTAGATTCTACCAGATAGCACAACATAACAAATTTAAACACTGGAAATTGAAAAAAGACACACATCAATAGTACTGAAGGCCAAAATTTCAATCCGGTGTACTCAGCAATCCTTGTCTCCAATTAAATGGTTTGATTTGATCATGTCATGTTTGTTGCTCCATGAATCTCCCAAGCATTCTAATTTTAGCAGCAACCAAATCCTTGGTCCAAATCCACCAAACCAAATCACATGAAAAAAAACCTAGGTGGAATCAGGGTGCACAATCCAGACTAAGATCCAATAGTAAGCAAAAAAAATGACAAAGTAAACAGAAATAATTGTGCCAGCAGTAGTACAGGAGAAACAAAGCAACATACATGATGCCTAGATGCAAACTGGGCATCAGCACATAGTTGATGTGCCTACTTCTTCGCTGATGCGGCATGCAGATGGACGACTGCGTCAATGCCGATGGTGCAAGGACAAAGGTGGAGTTGAGAAGCAGCAAGGGCAGTGGTTGTGTATATGTAGAAGGGGAGGCATGAGAAAATGGACGGTGGCGCCACAGATTTTTTTCCCTTCGAGTTACCCATGTGGCTCGGTTCTTCCTCCTCCTAGTTATCCTTGTAGCCGGGTGGGTAACATTTTCTCTCAGCATCCGGGACTGCACCTCCACACAGGCATAAGCCTCGTCATGGCCACTGGCTGCAACATCCATCTGCGGGGTAGTCTTGTGACTATCGTGACCGATGGGATGGATGTCGTGTGACACAGACTGAGCGAATTCGCTGTATATTTCTAGTTGTGTGTGGTACCTCCTTTTACATTGTAAATGATACTCTCACAGTCAGAACCCAATTATGCTCAAAACTTGAAGAACGGACAATCAAATTATGTTAGTTAAGTTCTTTAGAAAAAAGAGAAGAAGTGCAATAAAAAAGAGAAATTTGATCAGCTTGATAAACAAAGTTATATTGAAAAAATTATATCACTAAAATAGCAAGTTCAACTAAGTGATAACCATGGTGCATTAGAACATACTCCCTCCGTCCTGAAATACTTGTCGGAGAGATGGATAAAACTAGATGTATCTATAGCTAAAATACGTCTAGATTCATCCATTTCTCCGACAAGTATTTTCGGACGGAGGGAGTACAAAGGAGTGGATATGCAGACTGGTAGAGAATAACTCAAGAGCTAGCATTTGATTTTGGACACATGAAATTTAGTTTCTTCTCTTCTTGGAGGAGTGATCTCAATTCACAATTTGATCGCCCTGTTTGGGCAGATAAAACCACATGAGAAACCTATGCCAAGCCAAAAGAAAAACCTTACTTTCTTAACACGGAACAAACCAACCCTAATCATCCCTAATGTCTTATGCTTGGTGCTCCTTATGCATTTCAGATTTATAGTGAAACTGTTACCTGGCCAGGAGGCGATTCATGTAGTAGCATAGCACGGAGAACACTTGGCGGCTGTCCAGAGACATGTCCTCTTGTGCAGATCCTTCCATCATCTCCGGCCTGAGTTGTGGGGCACCGATCGAGATAACTGACCTCTTTGTGCAGTTGCTGGAGCACCATGGAGAAGAAGAGGCTGCCCAATGGTAGTCCCTGAAGTCTCGCTTGGTAACACCAATCGGTACTAAAGGAAATTTATGATTTTTTTTGAATTTTTTTTATTTTCAAATTTTTGAATTATTTTAACCTCTAATCTCTAATCACCCCTCATCATTCCAAATCATCTAACTTCCCGAACGGTCACCCATCCTCTCACTACTCCAGCCTAAGCACGCTTAACTTCCGGGTTCTATTCTCCCTCGTTTCCAAGTCTGCACTTGTTGTTTTCCTGACAATAGTAAGATGTCAATCCTATTAACCCTCGGGAATTTAGCTTGAGCATGAAGTCACACATTTCACTGTTTGAGTTTGAAACTATTGTTCTAAAAAACAATAATTATTTAGTAACACTAATATTTCTTGAATAAGTAGTTTGACCACAATTTGACCCTAGTTTGACCACAGTTTAACCAGATTTGACCAAAATTCAAAAAAGCTAAAATAATTATTTAGTAACACTAATATTTCTTGAATAAGTAGTTTGACCATAGTTTGACCATATTTGACCAAAATTCAAAAAAACTGAAATAATTATTTAGTAACACTAATATTCTTGAATAATTATTTAGTAACACTAATACTTCTTGAATAAGTAGTTTGACCATAGTTTGACCAGATTTAACAAAAATTCAAAAAAACTAAAATTTGAGCATAACTTTTTTTTCGTTTTAGAATTTGAGGATTCTAAAAATTTGCAAACAGGCCGTAGGCGGTCAAAATCGGAAGCGGATTTTCGTTCTGAACATTTTGATATATTATATGTTTTTTTCTGACATCGTATGCAAAAGTTATAGCCGTTTTACATTTTCCCTAATTTTTTCCAAAACATGTCCAAATTTAAGTTTTTAAATTTTCCTAACCACCTCACGAAGGATTTTATTTTTTGAAGTTTTTATCATTTTCTTTTGATTTTTTCGAAAGAAAAAAAGGCGATCCACGGGGGGTGGGGGGTGAGGTAGAGTTTGAAAATGGGACCTTTAGTCTCGGTTTTTGACACAAACCGCACCCTTTAGTCCCAGTTTGTGTCTCAAACCGGGACTAAAGGTCTAATCTTTAGTCCCGATTTGAGACACAAACCGGGACTAAAGGGCATCACACCCTTTAGTCTCGGTTCGTGCCTCAAACCGGGACTAAAGGGCTCAGGTGAACCGGGACTAATGCCTTAGCCGCACGAACCGGGACCAATGCTCACATTAGTCCCGGTTCGTGACTGAACCGGGACTAATGGGCTGACCCGGCCTGGACCTTTGCCCCCTTTTCTACTAGTGGATGATTAGGAGTCCCTGCACCATGGAGATAATCGCCATCATTCCTCCAATGTTGCTTGTCTCGAGCTCTTCTCCTCTGCAGGTAGCCGCCCTCGCTGCTCACACCATCGGACCCTCATGAGCTACCTAGCCGTGTGCGCCGCCACCAACCTTCCTGATGGGAGAGATTGGAGGAGGAGGAGCAATGAGGAAGAGAAGAGGACATGGGAAGAGGAAAAAGAGAGATGAGGGGAGCGCACCAATTCAACTCCCTCAGCAAGGCCGCGATGCCAGCATCGCTGAGATGTAGGAGAACATCGTGCATGCGCTGCGACCAGGAGTGGTCGGTGCAGAAGGCGACCCACTGGTTTGGGACGTGCGTCGGCGGCGGCGACTCGTCCACCATCGCCTTCTTGTTCTTACGGTCGGCCGGCCCCTCGTGCGTGTCTGACGTGTACCTTCCGGCGGGGGTGCCTTTCGTCGCTCGGGTGAGAGAGGAACGCCGTCGCTGGAGGTTGGCGTCGATAGTGGCGGCGGCAGCGAGGGAAGGTCGGGGAAAGAGAGACGAAACGAGATGGGCGTGCTTGCGGGCTTCAATGGGCTTCGAGTTTTAACATGCCCGATTAACCAGAGGCCACCGTTTTTTTCTACCGGAGTAGCAGCCCTTTAGGACAGCGACCCAGTTAGCGAGAAACCGAGCATCGGACCATGCCAGCCTTCCGAAATTGTCACGGGAGTAGCGGCCCAATAGGCTAGCGGCTCGGTGGTAGTGATCGAAGCGACCAAGCCCGAGATTTCGAGCTAATCGCAGCACTGAAAACGACTGAAACCGACGATCGGACGTTCAGAAACGCTAATGGCCTGAGAGGGCTAGGAGGATGCTCAGTTATAATATATCTAAATATAGGAGTAAGACTTAAGAATAGATTCACTTTAGTTAGGACTTAATAGCTTCATTTTTTTCTCAATCTTTGGCGATATGGTGAACGGTGTAACTCACTCAGTCTATACGGTGATCGTTGATCGAGGAGGCGAGAACGGTTCGCTAGACCCTAGGAATCCCTGCCGAAATTTAGTTACTCCCTCCGTCTCAGTGTAGTGTCAAAAACGCTTTTATATTGGCCCTATTTGGTTCGGCTGTGAATTTCTAAAAGCAGCTGTGAAAAATCTGTATGGAAAAATAGCTGAGAAAAATATGATGTGAAAAAGATATAGGTCATTTGGCAAACCAGCTGATATAGCTTTTTCAGATTTTGGCCTGTAGCAGAGCCAGATTTTGAAAAGCACGTCCTGGGCTGCTTCCGCTTTTGATTCAGATTTTGGCAGCGGATTTCTGGAATCGGATTCTGCTGGGTCCGCCCTTTGGTTCAAATTCTGTTGCGCGGCAGCGGAATCCGTCGATAAAAGCTGAACCAAACAGAGTCATTACGGGACGTGTGGAGCAGGATTTAGTGGCCAAAATTGATCAGAAATTCAGGTCACAAGTTAAAACAACAAAAAAACAAAAAAATACACAACATGAGTCAAAAGGAGGACCGACTCACCAGACCGCAGGCGGCCTATTTTGGCGATCAACAAAAAAAACAAGAATACGATCGGAGGAACAGTCGCCCATCGTCGGCGCTGGAAGCCAACGATCGATTTTTCCTAGTATTAGGTTATTAGAGCATCTCTTGGCCTCCAGAAGACGCTTAAAATCGCTCTCTGAGGACACACTGGCGCAAACCGCGTGCTAGGGGCGTGATGCTTCAAGTCTCGGCGCCCACTTTCTTTTTGAAAACCACAAACACGGCGCAAATTCAACTAAACTTCGGTGAGTTCATACATATTTAAAATATTAAAAAAAACGCTACTAGGCCCGCCGTCTCCCTCGCCGCTCCTCGCCGCCCGCCGCCCTTGAAACTCTACATGCCGAGGAGGCTGTAGAACTGCGTGTAGTCGCCGTCGTCGCCTCCTCCGCGGCCGCCGTCCCTGCTGCAACCCTCCCCAGGTTGGCGCGGCGGGTTGGACGGTCCGGGGGCGTCCTCGTCCTCGTCGCTGTCGAGGATCACCATGCCATGCTCGTCCTCGCGCCCACGCTTGCGGGAGGCTATCTCCTCCAGGGCCCGGCGCTGCTGGATCATCTCGTCGCGGAGGTAGTCATCCCGCGCCCACTGTAGGGCGTCCTCGTCGGAGAAGCCGCGCCGGGCTATCTCCTCGTACTTCGCGGGGAGGCCGGGCTCCGGCTTCGGCCTGACGAGGACGAGGCGGCCAGAGGCGGGGTGGAGTCGTCGATGCGGACGCTGGAGCTGCGGGTGCGCCAGCTGACCGGCGTGTCCTAGGGCTCCGTCTTGGCGGGACGGAGGCAGGGAGAGCCGGACGAGTGGCCGGACGAGGAATAGGACGCCCCCAGGTCCATGCGCCTCGGCGTCCACGAGCTTCCACATCGGCGAGAGAAGGACGGGGGAGCGGGGTACTCCAGCCTCGGCGTGTTGCCGCCCTCGATATACTCGAGGACGACCTCCAACATGTGGCCGGGCACGCCCCACCATCGGTGCCGTTCTTCGGACTTGAGCCTTCCGGAGGGCATGACGCCATTGATGGTCTCGAGCTGCTCGGCATGGCGGCGGCGGAAGTAGGGCTCCAGAGCGGGCTGTCGGGGACGTACCGTGGACCTTCCCTCGCTGCCCACGGCACAGAGGCGCCGATACGCGCAATCTCCGCACGCCGTGCCGCCCCGGTGGGCGGTGGTGGCACCGGGACCCCGCCGACGCTGATCCTCCACGCCTCGGGCACCCGCATGTCCGGCGGGACCGGGTACTCGGCCTCGTAGAGGAGCCGAGTTTCGTCCTCGTGGAGGTGGCGGCGGCCGAAACCGTTTGCCACCGCGCCGTCGCCTGGGAAGCGCTCGGCCATGGTTGAACTGGAGACGGCGAGAAGAGAGGGAGGAATGGGGGGAGAAACGGCGCGTCAGTGGTGGAGAGTTTGTGCGTCATGGCACGCTGGGGGTCGGGTTATATAGTCGGAGGCGCCGTGCGTACGCGTGGCTGGTGAGGGACGCGCGTCGTCCGGTCTTCACTGCGCTGCCCGTGAGGCACCAATGGAGGAGGCTGACCGGCGCGGCAGCGCGCGACAACTTTGGCATTGATTCGCCGCGGGAAACGAGGCGATGAGGACAACGAAGCGGCGAGAAGAGAGACGAGTCGCTGGCAAGGAGGGCCCACGGCTCTTTTGCGCCAAAAACGATTTGCCCGGTGCCCCCGAACGCCCCCAGCGCGCCGGATTCAGCCTGGGTCCGCCAGCGTCAATTTCAATCCGAACTGACAAAAAATGAATCCTTGGAAACACGACTGAGCCGATTTTCCAGCGCCGGCGGCCGAAAAATCGCGTGAAAAACCTTGTTGAGGCCGCAGCTGGAGATGCTCTTAGCATTCTGGGATTGCGAGGCAGCAGGGACGGGAGTCGGGACGGGAATCTGGTCGCGATCGTCGCGAACTCACAATGTTTGGTGGTGCTAGCTGGAATAAGCAGCGACGCACGCTCACCAGGCCACGGTCGAGTTTTTTTTCTGAGTGAAAGCCATGATCTGCTCGTTAAACTAACGGCATGTACAATGTTGATAT
The DNA here is from genome assembly GCF_018294505.1 of Triticum aestivum. Lineage (NCBI taxonomy): Eukaryota > Viridiplantae > Streptophyta > Magnoliopsida > Poales > Poaceae > Triticum > Triticum aestivum. Next base: position 598,622,584 of record NC_057809.1, read on the forward strand.
TTTTTTAAAGGAAACAATAATGCTATCTTAGAAATGTCACATAGGATAACTGCTGAGATGAAGGAAGAGAATTCATAAGAAAAAGGATTGTCTTCTCTTATTTAAGAGATGATCTCTTAGCACAATTTGTCTCACCGTGTTTTTAGGAATTACTAGTTATTAAAGATAAGGCTAAAAGATAATCCATTGTAGACATTCTTTCATCATTATCTAAATTCCATTCAACAATTAAGATAACACTATTTTATCAACTACTGTACATGCTCTAATAGTATATAGGCCTATCTAAAAATTTTGGGCCCCCAAAATTTATGGGCCCTACGCGGGCTGCACAATGTGCACACCTATAGGCCTGGCCCTGACACTAAAGACAATCATCGATCGAATCCCGCGAGACCTGCCGGATACACATCTCCACACGCCCTTTAATGATGCCAGATGCACCGCTGAGATGGGGCTGGGCAGGGAGAACTTTATTCCATTATTAGAGAGTCGCTGCCGTCTCAACTTCCTGAGACGGACACAAACTGTAACAAAACTTAGAAAAACATCTAAAAATGGAACGCTTCTGTCGGCAAGGGCGGGGATCCAGCACGCCTCCATGGGGCCATTGGAGACTAGACAGACCAGCGACGGTGCCGACGGGACCCAGAGGAACCTAAGCTTTTTTTGGAGAGGTAGTGGTGGCGGGGTGTCTACTCTAGTCCATGTCTATTATGGTAAAGCCACTACACAGCTCATTAACCCATTAAAGTGCTTTTTATTGTTTGGTGATGCATGACCACATGACACGATAACAGGTTACCTCTCTTGGATTTGAAGAGAAATACTTGGGTTATCCACCCCTTACGTAAGTATGACAAAATGGAAATTTCAGAATTTCCAAGTTAAATTAACATAAAAATTGTTTGCTTTTGATAACCACCCCACTCAGGCTGAGAAAGAGGTTTTGATCAAATCGGTGGCACAATCCATTCCCACCTATCTTATGAGTGTGTTTAAACTTTCCTTGGAGGTATGATGACCTACACCGAATGGTCCGTAACTACCATTGAGGGGCCGAAAAGGGTAAGTGGAAAACACATTGGCATGCTTGGGACAAAATGACAAGGTGAAAGTCTCTATTCTAGGCTTTTGAAGGCAAAATATTACCCAAATGGCCACTATTTTCATAGCCAACCCCTCTTCAACCTGGCAAGCTATTAGTTATGGTTTGGACCTTATGAAGAAGGGACTTGTTTGAGGGATTGCCAATGACCAGAATGACCGCATTTGGCGAGATAGATGGGTGATGCGTGAACCTACGGGCTTTCTAATATCGTGCAAGTGACGTTGCAGGTTCAAATGGGTGTCAGCGCTTATGGACCATAATGGATTGTGGGACCTCATAAAACCGCAACAATTCTTCTTGCCCGTGGACGTATGTGAAATTCGTAAAATTCATCCATCCCGTCGACTTGGTGACGACTTTATTGCCTGGGCGCCAGAAAAGTCAGGTGTTTTCTCTGTTCGAAGTGCATATCGGCTTGCTTTCGATGAATTGCATAACATCGCGGTTGTAACCTCCAATAGACAAGCTGATGGGACTCATGATGGAAGGAAGGCCATATGGTCACAGCGGCGCCATCTGAAGTCCTCAATTTTGCATGGACACTTGCAAATAATTCACTTGCAACATGGAGATATAAACATAAAGGGTGTGTTTGCTTTGTGTCACGGGTGGAATGGAACGGGTCAACCCCGCCCCTGGCCCTCGTTCTCATGTCCGGTAGTCAAGTGGAACCGAAACCCATCCGTTCTACAAAATTTACATACGAAGTTATATGATGATGATAGATCTTTGTTGTTGATAACTATATATGCTTGTGAGTGAATTTATAAATAATCTGCACTACAAATACACTTATAATATGTTGAAAATTTGTATAGTTTACTGTTAAACATACAAAAAGTTATAATTGTTCAAATGGACGTGAGAATAATCTCACAAGTGGTGAAGAACCAAATCCATTCCAATTCATCTATTCAACCAAACACGGAAACATAACCGTTCTGTCCACCTATTTTGCTCAACCAAACGCCGGAACGGAACCGACCCATTCCGATGGAATGGAACCATGACATTCCATTCCACTTCGTTTCCAAATCAAACACACCCAAACATAATCTTGAGACTACTTCTACATGCATGTCTGATTTGCAGTTCCGAAGAGGAAGATTCTTTCCATACCTTCTGTAGTGCACCAATGCAAAATGGTTGTGGCAAGCAATGGCTACTGAATGGGAACTCCCAGATGGTACAAATATACTACCTAAAAGCATATAATGGTTTGTTCAACTCATCTCCAATCTAAATGAACCAGTACGGTTACGCCTGCTAATGCTACTTTGGAAATTTTGGCACGAACGGAATGAGTTATTCCACCACAAACCGGCGCCACCAGTCAATGTGACATGCAAATTTTTAACTAGATATGTCGCCTCTCTGAATTCCATTGCTACTGATCCGACGACATACCTATCCAAAGGCAAGTACCCTGCTCAGGTGGTTCCCATTGATTGCGCCTACATGGAACATAAAGCACTCGGAATCCAATCCATGGCCTTGATGTCTACTACACAACCTTCTTCTTGTAGACGTTGTTGGGCCTCCAAGTGCAGAGGTTTGTAGGACAGTAGCAAGTGGATGACCTAAGGTTTATCAATCCGTAGGAGGCGTAGGATCAAGATGGTCTCTCTCAAGCAACCCTCCAACCAAATAACAAAGAGTCTCTTGTGTCCCCAACACACCCAATACAATGGTAAATTGTATAGGTGCACTAGTTCTGTGAAGAGATGGTGATACAAGTGGTATATGGATGGTAGATAATAGTTTTTGTAATATGAAAATATAAAAACAGCAAGGTAACGAATGATAAAAGTGAGCGTAAACGGTATTGCAATGCGTTGAAACAAGGCCCAGGGTTCATACTTTCACTAGTGCAAGTCCTCTCAACAATAATAACATAATTGGATCATATAACTATCCCTCAACATCACTACAAGAAATATGTCAACTTATGACCTTCTGTCAGTGACCCTCGAAGAATTGGTCATAAATTTATGACCATTTTAGACCAATTGGTCAAAAGCTGTTCAGGGGGCTCCAAACCCTAAACCATTGCGACCATTTTGGTCAGAAAGGTCGTAATTTCCTTACACGAAATGGTCGCAAAGCAAACAGTGCTAGTCCGCTGCCTTATTTCTAGTTGTTAATGACCAATATAGATGGTCATAGCCTTGTAGATTGTGGTGGGTTGTGATGACTAGGCGCCATCTCATCAGTTTTGCCTATGTGTCATGTCCATGTGGCAGTTTTTGCCCTAGGTTGTGAAGCAACCTATATTTCTATCATTCCCAAAATTCCCAAAAAAATCTCATGAATTCTTTGGGGCATATCTTCATCAAATATGTAAAAATCCTTCCTTGCCTAGTTCAAAACTAATTCAACAATATTCATTTTCCTATTCTGTTCACAACAACACTTTATGAAGGAAGTGCTATTTATATATTCTTGATTTCCCTAGGAATTTTTGGGCACTCTTTCCTATCCAAATCATTACCGCATGACAAAATTCAGCTCCATTTTCCTAGCAAATCTTCCTCGGCAAATTTCCAAAGTTTTTGTCCACCTAGAAGCATTGTGAAGGAAGTACCTTTTTTATATCTCTAAATGACATGAAATTTATAGAGTTCCTTCATATGCCCGAATTATCACCCTCCTCCAAATTGCAGCTCAGTCAAATCATCTATGTGAGCCCAGGTTCAATTTATATTTTATGGCCAAATTGGCACGTTGCAAAGCAAGTGTTATATAGACCCCTCCTATTACCCTCAAACTTTTTGGGCACTCTTCCATACCCAAATCATTGCCACATGATAATATTTAGCTCAATTTTCCTAGTAAATCTTTCTCGGGAAATTTCCAAAGTTTCTACCTCGAGAGAAGCTTTGTGAAGTAAGTACTAGCTAGGCTTGCCCAAATGATCTAAAAATTTACCAGCGCATGACCATACCTAAGTAACTTACCTACACCAATTTTGAGCTCATTTCATTCATCCAATCTCTCTCACTAGTTTTCCCAAGTTTCTGTCCATAGAAGAGCATTGTGAAGGAAGTACTACTTTGGCATGTCCAAATGGTATCAATTTTCTATAATGCTTTCCTATGCCCAAATAACCATCCTAAACAAAATTTCAGCTCACTCCATTCATTATTTTGAGCCCAGCTTCAACATTCATATTTTTGTCCAGCGTGGTACTTTGCAAAGCAAGTACCACCTAGGATCCTAATTTTGAGCTAAAAATTTGTGAAGGCATTCTCCTTAGTAGATGATCATCCTCAGCCAAAACTCACGCCCATTGGCCATGTGCATTTCCCGTACCGCTAATCAAACACTTGGCTGCTAATTCATGTTTGAGCATCGATCGGTCTCCTCGTGAGAATCTTATGTTGTAATTTTCTTCCTAGCACCAACCTGGGTAGTGCCCAACTCACTAGACATGCCTAGGCCGCCCAGAACACATGGCAACATTACGGTCACGCGGTGACCACGCGACGGGCATGCGAGTTTACGCACTCTAGAGTTGGGCCCCTCGGCCACCGCCCAAACCTCGACGTATCGCCACCAAACCATGTATTTATGATTAAATAGGTCCTTATGTAACTAGAAATGATTTTTAGAAAAAATAAATAGCAAACTATGAGGCAGTTGCAGTTCAAATTTGACCCGCTTCCAACTGAATCGGCGGAAATTTGTCTTTTTCACGAGAGGTGGATCAAAAAATTTAACACCCAACCATTTTGTCAATTGTGCATTAAATATGGCCTAGTATTTTATAAAAATGATTTGGTCCAATTTTGCAACAATTATTTGGTAGTTTCTTCACAAAAAAACCTCCTTTCAGGCACTCGAAAAATGGAAAATGGTTTTTTCGTCCAACGAAAATGAAAAATTCCTTAGGCAACATTGTTTTCCATTCCAATATGCACCCTTGTGCACAATATGAGATCATTTGAACAAACTATGCCATGAATGTGGCCATAAGATTGATCATTTGGCTTGAAAGCCATTGATCTCCACACGTGATAGCTCGTTTCTGAGAACATTTTTTTAATAATTGTCGTATTACAAGTTTGTTATTTTTCCTGGGAACTTGGCCACATATAATGACACAATGCGAAGATTTCCCAAATTTTTGATTTTTTTTGAATTTTTTATGCCTGTTTCAAAATGCGGTCAAAACGGCGGGAATGACCGTTCCTAGCTAGTGGTTGAATCTTGGATTTTTTTGGTGTTTCTCTGATTAAATAGGTACTTATGTACCTAGAAATGATTTTTGTTAAAAATAAATAGCAAACTATGATGCAGCTGCAGTTCAAATTTGACCCGCTTCCTACTGAATCGGCGGAAATTTGTCTTTTTCACGAGAGGTGGATCAAAACTTTGTACACCCAACAATTTTGTCAATTGTGCATTAAATATGGCCTAGTATTTTAGAAAAATGATTTGGTCCTATTTGGCAACAATTATTTGGGAGCTCCTTCACAAAAAAAACCCTTTTGGGCACTCGAAAAATTGAAAATGGTTTTTCCGTCCAAGGAAAATGAAAACTTCCTTAGGCAATATTGTTTGTCATTCCAATATGCACCCTTGTGCATAATATGAGATCATTTGAACAAACTATGCCATGAATGTGGCCATAAGATTGATCATTTGGCTTGAAAGCCATTGATCTCCACACGTGATAACTCGTTTCTGAGAACACTTTTTTAAAATAATTGCCGTATTACAAGTTTGTTATCTTTCCTAGGAACTTGGCCACATATAATGACACAATGCGAAGGTTTCCCAATTTTTTGATTTTTTTTGAATTTTTTATGCCCGTTTCAAAATGCGGTCAAAACGGCGGGAATGACCGTTCCTAGCTAGTGGTTGAATCTTGGAATTTTTTTGGTGTTTCTCTGATTAAATAGATACTTATGTACCTAGAAATGAGTTTTGGAAAAAACAAAGAGCAAACTATAAGGCAGCTACAGTTCAAATTTGACCCGCTTCCAGTTGAATCGGCGAATTTTTTTCTTTTTCACGAGAGGAGGATCAAAACTAATAAGATATTTGTCTTATTACTAGTTTGTTATTTCTTCTTCTTAATACCAGGTCACATTTGATGACATGACAAGAAGGATTTTCATTTTTTTCAATTTGTTCGAATTTCTCAGGTTAAGAAAATAGCTAGATTTAACAAATCTCTACTATCTAAAAGAAACACTTGTTCCGTTTCCCCTCTTACGTTCCTTGCAATCCATACAAATCATCTAGGTAGGCCGTAGTGTTCAATTTGTTTATCTACATGTTTGCTAAGAGTGAAAACATAAAATACAACCATTCAGTAGACTATCCTTGCAATCCATACAAATCATCTAGGTAGGCCGTAGGCACGACATGATTGTTTGTTTGCCATATTATGTTTACATCAGTATAAGAAAATAAATGCTTATCAAATAAAATATTTATTTTACAAAGTCATATCATTTTTGCCCATGATGAGTCATATATTTTTTTCTTAACCTACATGGCTAAGAGTGAAAACATAAAATATTTTATGTCTCCGGTGCAACGCACGGGCAATTACCTAGTTATTTTTAAATCTACTGCGACCAATTTAAATGGTCATGATATTGTATGGTGTATTGTGTTCTGATTGGTCCAAAGACAACACACGCGGATCATGCATGAACACCGTTTGATCCTTTCGGATCCAACGGCAGCCCTCGCCCCTCGCCCGCCCCATCAACCCCACGTCAGCCGAAACCCTAGCATTGTCCTTTGAACATCTTCCATCCACCCCGCCTCCTTTCTTTCTTTCTCGTGACCCCGATCACGATACCCTTGTTCTCTCCCTCTCCTCTCGCGACCCCGACCCCGATCCCAACCCCGCCGCCGGCGATCTCCTCCCCCTGCAGCCCCCACCTTCTCTTCCTCTCGTTCAAGCCAAGATCACGCCAAGGAGGTCGTTCGAGCACCTATCCCTCATCGTCGCCAGCGGCGGCCCCCTCCTCCCCTCGCGCTGCACTTGTCGCCACACCTCCCACGCCCGATCCTGGCGAGGACATAGCAGTCGGCGCCCTCGTGGAGCGGCACACGGTGCTGGCAGCGGGGTCTGGCCAGCGATGCTGAGATCTGCTGCGGCACAACGCCGACGCGGTCCGCCACGACTGCCTGCAGCTTAAGCACGCCCATTGACGGCTACACGGTCACCGTGCCCAGGTCCACCCTCTACTCCCGATCCCAGTTCCCCTCCCCTCACCTCCGCCGGATCGCCTCTCCCGTGAGCATAATGCTGGTCGTCTTCCCCGCAGATCGGTGGTGCATCGGGACGGGGAAGCAGCAGCTGCCAATGTAAGCATCCCACGCTCACAATTTCCCCTTTAATATTGTCTCTGGGTGCCAGGCCTTCACGTCTTAGCTAGCGCTTGTGTATGGCTGTCTAACTAGTGACTGAGATGGTTCTATTTGCGGCGACAGGTGAAGAAGGAGGAGGAGGAGTTCAGCACCGGGCCCCTATCCCTGCTCCTGATGAACGTCAAGAACAATACTCAGGTTAGCCAAGTTCCTGGGTGTATCGTCACCCATCTTTGCCAAGGGCTGGGATTTCATTTTCTCCTGTATATATGTCTGTCTGCACCTGTTTGAAATTGAACACTCGCTTGTGTCCTAGTTGTGCGATACAGTGCCTGAAAATCCAATTGGCATAGTTGCTTGTGAAGAATCCTGCTGTGGAAGTCAACATTGGTTTCGTCAATTGTGTTCTAAATGCCCTGGTGCGTAATATGTGAGTAATTAATTTAGTTCCTGTGCAGCGCATAGTCCTAGTGTTATTGTGGCATATAATGGGTCCTTTTATTAACTAAAACCAATGCAACTCTGTAATCTGAAAGTTAATTCCATTTAGTTTGGGTTAATCATATTATCTATAACCCGAAACTTGGCACAACTCTGTACAATGATGTGCTCTTTGCTCTTCAAAATTAAATGATGTGCCTTTGCTAACAATGATGTGCTCTTTGCCCTGCAAAATTAAATGCCCTGGTTCGTAACGTGTGAGTAATCAACATTGTTTCCATTGCAACATGTTTCTCTGCAGCATTTGTCCTAGTACTATTGATGCATATAGGATACACTATTTTTATGAAGTGAAACAAATTCAACTCTTTAACCTGAAAGCTATCCCCCTCCCCCCTACTTTTATCTCTTGGTCTTGGGAGCCAGGCCTTCACGTCTGAACTAGTGACTGACATGGTTCTGTTTGTGGCGGCAGGTGAAGAAGGAGGAGGAGGAGGAGTTCGTCACTGGGCCCCTGTCCCTGCTCCCGATGAGAGTCAAGAACAATACTCAGTGGGTAGTCCTCTTGTTTCTGTCGAGATCCCAACTTCTTATGTGTAGTGAAACCGGAATCAAAGATATACTATGGGCTGAAATTTCCTTTTTACTGTCTGCCTGCCTGTTTTCCGTGTCACTGTTTGAATTGAACAGCAGGTGGTGTTCTAGCTGTGCGACACACTTGCTGAAAATCCAATCGACTTAGTTGCTTGTGATCGATCCTTCTGTGCAGGATAAAGCGGTTTTGTCAATTGTTTTTGCTAATAGTGCTGCCCTCATAGTGCTGTGAAGTTAAATTGGCCTCGTGCATAATATGCGAGTAATCGGCATAGTTGCTGCACGACATTTGTCCTAGTGTTAGTGCTGCATATAATAGGTCCTTTTATTAATTGAAAGAAATGCAGCTCTGTAATCTGAAAGTTGATTCCATTTAGTTTGGGTGAATCGTATTTTTGTAACCTGACACTTAGCACAACTCTCTGCATTTTGTTGCAAATGAACCGTATCCTAAATTCAGGACAACCTCCAGGTAATATGTTAACTAATATTACCACCTAGGAAAATATTAGAATTAAAATCCAACAGATATATTGGAGATGGATACCAACTCTTACTGACCTTTCTTTGTTATAATTATTGAGAATCACCTACAGATATAAGAATTTGCACGTGTCATCTTCTAAAATAACCTACACACTGCACCACACCTACTGTAACTTAGTGAGTATATATACAATAATATATAGGATTCATCTACAACAATAACAATTTCCACACAACATTCTGTAGATACAAATCTTCAAATAACATTTGCTATCATTACTTGAGAGTAAAAGATGGCACTGTATCCTAAATTCAGTTTGTTTATCACCTCTTCTAAGTATATGTTGTTACCTACTTAGCTCTAAAATAGAATCATCCCCCATTTCAACTATTTTATTATAGGAACCTCCCTTATGAATCATGCACAGTGCATGTTACTACGGCAATGAATTTTTATCTATGTGAGATTAGAATTTGAGTGCCATCATTCATCTCTTGGTATCTTGTTCTCTGTGATAACTGTTCATTGTTGAGTGCTATATATATACTCTAGTTGTCATGCAGTGCTTGTTCCATATTTTGTTGATGCACCGATAGTTGTTCAGAACTGTAGTAGTGTAGTTAGTTTTTTGAATGATTTGGTGTGCATGGAACACTGATTTTTCTTCAAGTCATGATTTTTCTCAACTCGTGCATGTATATATATTTGGGTGCTAGTCAATTAGAGAATGTCTGTGATACCATGTCTGTACTATGTGCCAGTGTAGCTGTACTGATGCTTTGGGTTTAATCCGTGCAGTAGAGGACAAGGGCTTCATGGCCAATCAAGGCGCATGGTGCTCGCAAGCGATGAAAGGAGGTTGTTCGACATAGGCACGGAGGACGAGGATGGGCACGGACGGAGGAGGACAGAGCACCTCTCTTCTTCCAGGTTCTTCTCCTTACCTTAACTTCTTGTATGTGCATGTGTTGCAGCTCACCCATGGTCTTGTTTGTCCTGCAGGTTAGTGAGCAGCATCAGGAGGAGGAGCTCAAGCACGACCACCAAGAGGCACCACCACAGTAGCAGGTAGCACGTCCATCTCCACCTCCCTCTCCCTCTGCTCCCAAACCTTTTTATTAGAATATATTGAGTACATTCTGTCAACTTGTGTGTCAGTAAGAACAAAAACTAATTTTCTAAGGTCCTATTATTATTACCTATATATGACATTGCTACTGGATTGCCTAGTGCCCCTGTTCATGGTGGACTAAACTTGTATTTGCTCCTGCTGCTGCGTTTTGATGATCATGAGTGTGATGCATTTTGATGATCTCCTTGTACCAGATGAGTCCGTCGATGAAGCAGCAGCGTCTCCTCTAGAGGGTGACGGTGGTGGCGGCGCCTGTGTGCGTCTTCGACTACAACCTCCTCTCCGGTGAGTCCTTCTCCTACCTCTAGCTCCATCTCTGAGCTGCTGTAATACCATGCTCTATTTCATGGTCGTGGCTTATTTAGTCTGTGCTTGTTATGCCTTGTGTATTGGAGCCTAATTAGCTTCTATTAGGGGATAATCTACTGGTTATACCAAGATTTTACATGACATTTTGTTCTGCTTATTCTGCTAAGGTTGTTTGCAATGGTTATACATATGTTACACAATTTTTGCTGCTGGCTAATGATCTTTAGAGATGGTAACATGGTTCTGCACTCTCAGGATCATCTTATGACACACAATCAATTTTTGGTGTGCTCAAATTTTTAATTTTAGTGATAAGGAAATATCCCACCTAGTTTGCTGGCTCTCTCACTTGAGTTGGTTTAATAGTAGTGGCCTCCTGACTTGTACTTAGTTGGGTAGGTGCTGGCTGGGAGCAAAAGTTTATATGCATGTATAATGGACTTGCATTAAATGGACACAAATAAAGGAGTTGAGTATTAAGTGAACTTGTTCTAACTGGAAACAATTTCTGTATGGTGTACATAAATATCGAGTTGATAGCTGATCTATAGCAAATATAGCTGCGCGTAACTTCTTTACTTGGTTCCTCTTTTACAGGAGCTCCAGGCCTAAGAAAGTTGGAAGTGCGAAGACGTGAAGAAAAGTGCGAAGCCGTGAAGTGCTACTCAGCAAAGAGTTGTCTGTCCTATTTGACTATAATATTGTAATATCTGGTATACCTAGGTTGTAATAGTCTACAGAAATTGTAGTACACTAATCTAGTGTCATTTGACGAGTTTCACATGTTCTCTTGTTTGGAATATTTGATTATGAATGTGATTTGATTGTGTGTGAGATGGGAACCTGACCAGTGCAACCCACTTATGAAATAATATGACTAGTTCGTAACTTTCTTATGTGTGGGATCAATATAAGAGATTAACATGACTAGTGGGACCAGCTCAAAAATATATTTTCCAAAAATATATAATCAATAGACTATAAAAGGCCAAATCCCAGAGATAAAAAGGCTGAATTATTGGGCTTGGCCCATGTAGCCTAACAGAATTCGTAGGAATAATAATAATAATAAAAGGCCGAATTGTTGGGCTAGGCCCATGTAGAAAATCGAATTGGACCGGGCTGAATCTTGTGCCACGTCAGATTGCCACGCTGGATGCCTACATGGCCTGGGGAGGTTGCTAGTGACCAAAACGCCATAGTAGACGTATTTTGGTCATAAACGTCTTCGACCATTCCAGAAGAAAGGTCGCTATAGTCAGTTTATGACGGCCAGCTTTTGACCTTATGTTTTTGGTCACAAAAGGTCACAAATGGAAATTTGTGACCATTCAGTGACCAACAGTGGTGGTCACAAGTTGACATATTTCTTGTAGTGCATGCAAGCAATCAATCCGTTGGGCTATTCCTATAAATGTCACAAACAGCCCTAGAGTTCGTACTAGAATAACACTTTAAGACACAAATCAACCAAAACCCTAATGTCACCTAGATACTCCAATGTCACCTCAAGTATCCGTGGGTACGATTATATGATATGCATAGGTTCATGGGCGGAACCCGCAAGTTGATCACCAAAACATACATCAAGTGAATCACGTGATATCCCATTGTCACCACAGATACACACGGCAAGACATACATCAAGTGTTCTCAAATCTTTTAAAGACTCAATCCAATAAGATAACTTCAAAGGGGAAACTCAATTCATTACAAGAGAGTAGAGGGAGGAGAAAACATCATAAGATCCAACTATAATAGCAAAGCTCGCGATACATCAAGATCGTACCACCTCAAGAACACGAGAGAGAGAGAGATCAAACACATAGCTACTGGTACATACCCTCAGCCTCGAGGGAGAACTACTCCCTCCTCAAAATGGAGAGCACCGGGATGATGAAGATGGCCACCGAGAGGGATTTCCCCCTCCGGCAGGGTGCCGGAACGGGTCTAGATTGGTTTTCGGTGGCTACGGGGGCTTCTAGTAGCGGAACTCCCGATCTATTGTGCTCCCCGATCGTTTTTTGGGTATATGGAGATATATTGGCGGAAGAAGTACGTCAGGGGAGCCACGAGGGTGGAGGGCACGCCCAGGGGGGTAGGCGCCCCCTGCCTCGTGGCTTCCTCATTGCTTCCCTTACGTGGACTCCAAGTCTCCCGGGTTGCTTTCCTTCCAAAAATAAATTCCGTGAAGTTTCAGGTCAATTGGACTCCGTTTGATTTTCCTTTTCCGCGATACTCTAAAACAAGGAAAAAAACAGAAACTAGCACTGGGCTCTAGGTTAATAGGTTAGTCCCAAAAATCATATAAAATAGCATATAAATGCATATAAAACATCCAAGGTTGATAATATAATAGCATGGAACAATCAAAAATTATAGATATGTTGTAGACGTATCAGCATCCCCAAGCTTAATTTCTGCTCATCCTCGAGTAGGTAAATGATAAAAACAGAATTTTTGATGTGGAATGCTACCTAACATATTTCTTTAAGTAATTCTATTCATTTTGGCATGAATGTTAAGATCCATAAGATTCAAGACAAAAGTTTAATATTGACATAAAAGTAATAATACTTCAAGCATACTAACTAAGCAATCATGTCTTCTCAAAATAACATGGCCAAAGAAAGTTCATCCCTACAAAATCATATAGTTTGGTCATGCTCCATTTTTGTCACACAGGAATGCTCTCATCATGCACAACCCCGATGACAAGCCAAGCAATTGTTTCATACTTTAGTAATCTCAAACTTTTTTCAACTTTCACGCAATACATGAGTGTGAGCCATGGATATAACACTATGGGTGGAATAGAATATAATGAGAGGGTTATGTGGAGAAGACACAAAGGAGAAAGTCTCACATCGACGCGGCTAATCAATGGGCTAGGGAGATGCCCATCAATTGATGTCAATGCAAGGAGTAGGGATTGCCATGCAACGAATGCACTAGAGCTATAAATGTATGAAAGCTCAACAAAAGAAACTAAGTGGGTGTGCATCCAACTTGCTTGCTCACGAAGACCTAGGGCACTTGAGGAGGCCCATTGTTGGAATATACAAGCCAAGTTCTATAATGAAAAATTCTCACTAGTATATGAAAGTGACAAAACAAGAGACCCTCTATCGTGAGGATTATGGCGCTACTTTGAAGCACAAGTGTGTCAAAGGATAGTAGCATTGTCCCTTCTCTCTTTTTCTCTCATTTTTTCGGACTTCTCTTTTTTTATGGCCTTTCTCTTTTGGGGGGGGGGGCTTCTCTTTTTTATGGCTTTTCTCTCTTTTTTTATTCCTCACTTGGGACAATGCTCTAGAAAATGATGATCATCACACTTCTATTTATTTACAACTCAAAGATTACAACTCGATACTAGAACAAGATATGACTCTATATGAATGCCTCCAGCGGTGTACCGGGATTGCGATGAATCAAGTGTGACATGTATGAAAAATTATGAATGGTGGGTTTGCCACAAATATGATGTCAACTACATGATCATGCAAAGCAATATGACAATGATGATGCGTGTCATAATAAGCAGAACGGTGGAAAGTAGCATCGCAATATATCTCAGAATGGCTATGGAAATGCCATAATAGGTAGGTATGGTGGTTGTTTTGAGGAAGATATAAGGAGGTTTATGTGTGAAAGAGCGTATCATATCATGGGGTTTGGATGCACCGGCGAAGTTTGCACCAACTCTCAATGTGAGAAAGGGCAATGCACGGTACCGAAGAGGCTAGCAATGATGGAAGGGTGAGAGTGCGTATAATCCATGGACTCAACATTAGTCATAAAGAACTCACATACCTATTGCAAAAATCTACAAGTCATCAAAAACCTCGGCACTACGCGCATGCTCCTAGGGGGATAGATTGGTAGGAAAATACCATCGCTCGTCCCCGACCGCCACTCATAAGGAAGACAATCAAATAACACCTCATGTTTCAAATTTGTTACACAACGTTTACCATACGTGCATGCTACGGTACTTGCAAACTTCAACACAAGTATTTCTCAATTTCACAACTACCCAACTAGCACGACTTTGATATTATTACCTCCATATCTCAAAATAATCATCAAGCATCAAACTTCTCTTAGTATTCAATGCACTTATATGAAAGTTTTTATTATATCCCTCTTGGATGCCCATCATATTAGGACTAGTTTCATAACCAAAGCAAACTACCATGTTGTTCTAAAGACTCTCAAAATAATATAAGTGAAGCATGAGAGTTCATCTATTTCTTCAAAACAAAACCACCACCGTGCTCTAAAAAGATATAAGTGAAGTACTAGAGCAAATGACAAACTACTCCGAAAGATATAAGTGAAGATCAATGAGTAGTCGAATAATTATGTAGCTATGTGAAGACTCTCTAACATTTAAGAATTTCAGATCTCGGTATTTTATTCAAACAGCAAGCAAAACTAAAGTAAATAAAATGACGCTCCAAGCAAAACACATATCATGTGGCGAATACAAATATAGCTCCAAGTAAAGTTACCGATGAACAAAGACGAAAGAGAGGATGCCTTCTGGGGCATCCCCAAGCTTAGGCCCTTGCCACTCCTTATTCCATAGTCCATCGAATCTTTACCCAAAACTTGAAAACTTCACAACACAAAACTTAACAGAAAACTCGTAAGCTCTGTTAGTATAAGAAAATAAATCACCACTAAGTTACTGTTGTGAACTCATTCTTTATTTATATTGGTGTTAAACCTACTGTATTCCAACTTCTCTATGGTTTATAAACTCTTTTACTAGCCATAGATTCATTAAAATAAGCAAACAACACATCAAAAACAGAATCTGTCAAAAACAGAACAGTATGTAGTAATCTAGATCAAACGTATACTTCTGGAACCCATAAAATTCTCAAATAAATTGCTGGACGTGAGTAATTTATCTATTAATCATCTGCAAAAAGAATTAACTAAATAGCACTCTCCAATAAAAAATGACAGCAATTCTCGTGAGCGCTAAAGTTTCTGTTTTTTACAGCAAGATCAACAAGACTTTCCCCAAGTCTTCCCAACGGTACTACTTGGCACAAACACTAATTAAAAGCATAAAACCACATATAAACAGAGTCTAGATGAATTATTTATTACTAAACAGGAACAAAAAGCAAGGAACAAAAATAAAGTTGGGTTGCCTCCCAACAAGCGCTATCGTTTAACGCCCCTAGCTAGGCATGATGATTTCAACGATGCTCACATAAAAGATAAGAATTGTAACATAAAGAGAGCATCATGAAGAATATCACTAACACATTTAAGTCTAACCCACTTCCTATGCATAGGGATTTTGTGAGCAAACAACTTGTGGGAACAAGAATCAACTTGCATAGGAAGGTAAAACAAGCATAACTTCAAGATTTTAAGCACATATAGAGAAAACTTGATATTATTGCAATTCCTACAAGCATATATTCCTCCCTCATAATAATTTTCAGTAGCATGATGAATAAATTCAACAATATAACCAGCACCTAAAGCATTCTTCTCATGATCTACAAGCATAGAAATTTTATTACTCTCCACACAAGCAAAATTCTTCTCATGAATAATAGTGGGAGCAAACTCAACAAAATAATTATCATGTGAGGCATAATCCAATTGAAAACTAAAATCATGATGACAAGTTTCATGGATATCATTATTCTTTATAGCATACAAGTCATCACAATAATCATCATAGATAGCAACTTTGTTCTCATAATCAATTGGAACATCTTCCGGAATAGTGGATTCATCACAAAATAAAGTCATGACCTCTCCAAATCCACTTTCATCAATATAATCATCATAAATAGGAGGCATGCTTTCATCATAATAAATTTTCTCATCAAAACTTGGGGGCAAAAAATATCATCTTCATCAAACATAGCTTCCCCAAGCTTGTGGCTTTGCATATCATTAGCATCATGGATATTCAAGGAATTCATACTAACAACATTGCAATCATGCTCATCATTCAAAGATTTAGTGCCATACATTTTAATGCATTCTTCTTCTAGCACTTGGGCACAATTATCGGAATCCTTATTTTCACGAAAGATATTAAAAAGATGAAGCATATGAGGTATCCTCAATTCCATTTTTTTGTAGTTTTCTTTTATAAACTAAACTAGTGCTAAAACAAGAAACAAAAAGATTCGATTGCAAGATCTAAAGATATACCTTCAAGCGCTAACCACCCCGGCAACGGCGCCAGAAAAGAGCTTGATGTCTACTACACAACCTTCTTATTGTAGACGTTGTTGGGCCTCCAGGTGCAGAGGTTTGTAGGACAGTAGCAAATTTCCCTCAAGTGGATGACCTAAGATTTATCAATCCGTAGGAGGCGTAGGATGAAGATGGTCTCTCTCAAGCAACCCTGCAACCAAATAACAAAGAGTCTCTTGTGTCCCCAACACACCCAATACAATGGTAAGTTGTATAGGTGCACTAGTTCTGTGAAGAGATGGTGATACAAGTGGTATATGGATGGTAGATAATAGTTTTTGTAATATGAAAATATAAAAACAGCAAGGTAACGAATGATAAAAGTGAGCGTAAACGGTATTGCAATGCGTTGGAACAAGGCCTAGGGTTCATACTTTCACTAGTGCAAGTCCTCTCAACAATAATAACATAATTGGATCATATAACTATCCCTCAACATGCAACAAAGAGTCACTCAAAAGTCACTAATAGCGGAGAACAAATGAAGAGATTATGGTAGGGTACGAAACCACCTCAAAGTTATTCTTTCCAATCAATCCGTTGGGCTATTCCTATAAGTGTCACAAACAGCCCTAGAGTTCATACTAGAATAACACCTTAAGACACAAATCAACCAAAACCCTAATGTCACCTAGATACTCCAATGTCACCTCAAGTATCCGTGGGTATGATTATATGATATGCATCACACAATCTCAGATTCATCTATTCAACCAACACATAGAACCTCACAGAGTACCCCAAAGTTTCTACCGGAGAATCACGACGAAAACGTGTGCCAACCCCTATGCATAGGTGCATGGGCAGAACCCGCAAGTTGATCACCAAGACATACATCAAGTGAATCACGTGATATCCCATTGTCACCACAGATACACACGGCAAGACATACATCAAGTGTTCTCAAATCTTTAAATACTCAATCCAATAAGATAACTTCAAAGGGGAAACTCAATTCATTACAAGAGAGTAGAGGGGGGAGAAAACATCATAAGATCCAACTATAATAGCAAAGCTCGCGATACATCAAGATCATACCACCTCAATAACACGAGAGAGAGATCAAACACATAGCTACTGGTACATAGCCTTAGCCCCGAGGGAGAACTACTCCCTCCTCGTCATGGAGAGCACCGAGATGATGAAGATGGCCACCGGAGAGGGATTTCCCCCTCCGGCTGGGTGCCGGAACGGGTCTAGATTGGTTTTCGGTGGCTACGGAGGCTTCTGGCGACAGAACTCCCTATCTATTGTGCTCCCGATCGTTTTTTGGGTATATGGAGATATATATGTGGAAGAAGTACGTCAAGGGAGCCACGAGGGGCCCACGAGGGTGGAGGGCGCGCCCAGGGGGTATGCGCCCCCTGCCTTGTGGCTTCCTCGTTGCTTCCCTTACGTGGACTCCAAGTCTCCCGGGTTGCTTTCCTTCCAAAAATAAGTTCCGTGAAGTTTCAGGTCAATTGGACTCCGTTTGATTTTCCTTTTCTGCGATACTCTAAAACAAGGAAAAAACATAAACTGGCACTGGGCTCTAGGTTAATACGTTAGTCCCAAAAATCATATAAAAAATCATATAAATGCATATAAAACATCCAAGGTTGATAATATAATAGCATGGAATAATAAAAAATTATAGATACGTTGGAGACGTATCAGGCCTCCCCCGGCATCTGGTCGTGTGAAGCTAAGCATTGACAGGTCTATTCAAAATGGTGTCACTGGCACATGTATGATCTTAAGAGATCATGATGGTAGCATCATTTTCAGCTCTTGTAGGCATTTACTTTCTTGCAAATATGCGCTTGAGACTGATATTCTTGCTATACAGGTAAGGGGGACTCATGCTTGCCCTGAAGTGGAGCAACCTATCATCTATAAGTAATCTGATAGCCTGGAAGCTGTCAAGAGGGTGCAAAGTGGAGATATCAGTAGATCAAAGTATGCCTTTCTGATAAAGGAGATCAAAGATATTTTGATGGAGCATAATTTGTGTATTACTCATGTTGCCAACAAAAAACTTTGTTAGTCGTTTCTTGGCGAATTTTGGAAGATCACAATGTCGAACTGTTGTGTAGCTTGGGTCTGTTCCAAATGAACTACTAGACATTGTTGTTGTGGTTGTAATCTTTGACTTGGGTAATACAAGTATTATCTCACAAAATTTGTCTTCACTTCCATTGAATCTTTTGTCTGTCTAACCTTTGCTTCGATTCATGCTAAGAAGAGTTGTGAAGTTACCTTTATCAACTTTGGGCCCACACTTTTGTTAACGGGATGATTTTGGCTCATTACCTTTCTGTGCCTGATTTTGATTTTCTTTCCTGGCTTATCCCTTCACAAATTTTTAGGCGGTAGTTCATTCTTTGAGTGGAGAGTGCAGTGGAGAGGCAGAGAGAGAGGGAGAGGGAGAGGGAAATGGAAGAGAGCGATTTACATGGCGATTTCTACAATGGATCCCATGGCGGCTATGAGCTCCCGATCCTTTCATTCTTGAATTATTTTTTCCAGACCATTGATTTTGAGTTACTATAAGTGATTTGTTTTTGTTGGCATAGTTTCCCTTTTATTTTAGCTGACTCGCTATTTCTGGATCCAGTTCTTTGATTCCCCATTTCCCTATTCATGTAGTTGTGCGATTTTGCACTTGGTGACAATCTAGGTGTGTGATTTGCGCCTGGTTTTTTTACTTATGTAGCTTGATTAGTTGTGTAATTCAAGGATATTTCTGAGCTTGTGGTTGTTGATGATTTTTGTGAGCCCGCATTGTTCTTTGAAAATCTCGAACCGGTAAGGAGGTGAAGGAGTTCATGTAGTTAGATCCTCCCTCCACTACAATTTGTAGGTTCACTATCTTTGTTGTCTACACTAATAATTGTTGGAAATATTCCCTAGAGGCAATAATATTTGTATTATATATATTTCTATATTCATAATTATAGAGTTTATATTCTATGATATAACTGCTATGATCCTGGGATATGCGGTTCAATCGAAAATTCATATACATGTAAGGTTATAGTCTTGTCTCTAGGACTAGCTCAAGTCTTGTTGGTGATCACATTTTCCAGATCTTAGAATATTGTTAAAGTGTAACGATGGTCCTAAAACAACATTGAGATTGTGACGTTCGAGGAACAATTATATTGAATCGATGCAATCTTGTCTGTTATGAATTGAGTTAATATCGTCTGTAATCAATTATAATAACTTGGAGTGTTAGTGTGTGAATTTGCTCCTTGGACCATGAGAGTACCGTAGTCACTACTTACCATACGGTGGGCTTTGGGGTTTCTCAAACGCCACCTGTAACACGGTGATCACAACGACAAGTTACATGTTGATCGAAAAGTTTGACAAGGGACTAGATAGCTCGAGAGTGAGATTTGCTCCTTAGACGATGGAAAGATATTATTAGGGCCCTCTCGGTATGATGGCATCAGTCACTGTTTGGTCAGACACAGGTGACTATGTCACAGGGATGCCGGAATGCAATAACGGCAAAGAAGAACAAAACCAGTGACGAGAATTTTAGTATAGTGAGCATGGTGATGACTCTTGAGGATACCGATGCATCTCGGATTTTGTGAAGTATCGCAAAGCAAAGGGATTATCACATGATAACAAAAGGTTCACTTGAATATCATTCGTGTGCTCGTAGGGATCGATATAGACATCCAGAGTTCCGTTGTTGGTCATTGAACGAACGATTTCGTTCATGTCTATGAGTTACCGAACCTACATGATCACAAGCTTAAGAAAATCAGGATTTGTTGAGTGTTAGTAGGACGGGAGTAATGAGAATATATCTTTGGAATTGTTTCATTAATATACGGAATAGTTTCGACAGGATCCAGAAGCATTTCAGGGTCACCGGAAGGGTTTCAGTGAATATTGGGTAGGGTATTACCGATAAATAATATATAGGTCAAAAATGTTTCCGGGATGTTAAATTATATATATATGTATATAATATATAATGGTCTGAAAATATTTAGAACTATTTTATATTTAATTTAATATCAACGGGTACTAAAAGGCCAAGAGGTGGAAGACAACTTGGGCCAAAAAGGCCCAAGTGGAAAAGTGCCTCCTTCCTTTGGGGAAGGGGAGGAGTCACACTCCTCCTCCCCTAGGCCGGTGCACCAAGGGGAAGTCCCCCTTGGTGGCAGCCCTCCCTCTCCCTCCAACCTATATATACTAGGGATTTAAATCTTTTGTATACACAAGTTTTGGAGCCTACTCTAGTTCAAGTTGGTCCTGCTTGACTAATTAGATCTAGGCTAATCCTTTTGTCCTCATAATTAGAAGCCCAATATGGTTCTAATATCCTCCCTCTAATTCTCCGGAGACGATTAGCTCTGGAGGACGAAGCGATGTCGGATCGTGAAGGATGCATGCTTGCAACCAAGTAGAGATGTCGTGCTTTCGATCTTTGGTTCAAGGGACTGTTCATGGGTGATACCTCTCTGTCGTATCTATAATTTTTGATTGTTCCATGCCAATATTATTCAACTTTCATATACTTTTTTGCAACTTTTATATTATTTTTGGGACTAACATATTGATCCAGTGCCCAGTGCCAGTTCCTGTCTGTTGCATGTTTTTGGTTTCGCAGAATATCCATATCAAACGGAGTCCAAACGGGATAAAAACGGAAGGAGCTTATTTTTGGAAAATATGGAAAATTCGGAAGGAAAATCAACGCGAACCAGTGCCCGAGGTGGTCATGAGGTAGGGGGCGCCCCCCCCTAGGGCACGCCCCCTACCCTCGTGAGCCCACCGAAAGGCGGTTGACGCTCTTCTTTTGCCGCAAGAAAGCTAATATTCAGAGAAAAATCACGGCGAAGGTTTTAGGCCAATCGGAATTACGGATCTCCATATATATACGAAACAATGAAACAGAGCCAGAGGAGAACGCAGAACCAGAGAGAAACAGAGAGATAGATCCAATCTCGGAGGGGCTCTCGCCCCTCCCATGCCATGGAGGCCAAGGACCAGAGGGGAAACCCTTTTCCCATCTAGGGAGGAGGTCAAGGAAGAAGAGGAAGAAGGGGGCCCCTCTCCCCCTCTCCTCCGGTGGCGCCGGAACGCCGCCGTGGCCATCATCATCATCACCACGATCTATACCAACACCTCCGCCATCTTCACCAACATCTCCATCACCTTCCCCCCTCTATCTACAGCAGTCCACTCTCCCGCAACCCGCTGTACCCTCTACTTGAACATGGTGCTTTATGCTTCATATTATTATCCAATGATGTGTTGCCATCCTATGCTGTCTGAGTAGATTTTCGTTGTCCTATCGGTGGTTGATGAATTGCTATGATTGATTTAATTTGCTTGTGGTTATGTTGCTGTCCTTTGGTGCCCATCATATGATTGCGCGTGTGGATCACACCCTAGGGTTAGTTGTATGTTGATAGGACTATGTATTGGAGGGCAAGAGTGACAGAAGCTTCAACCTAGCATAGAAATTGATGCATACGGGATTGAAGGGGGACCAATATATCTTAATGCTATGGTTGGGTTTTACCTTAATGAACATTAGTAGTTGCAGATGCTTGCTAATAGTTCCAATCATAAGTGCATAGAATTCCAAGTCGGGGATGACATGCTAGCAGTGGCCTCTCCCACATAATACTTGCTATCGGTCTAGTAAAGTAGTCAATTGCTTAGGGGCAATTTCGCAAGTCCTACCACCACTTTTCCACACTCGCTATATTTACTTTATTGTTTCTTTATCTAAACAGCCCCTAATTTTTATTTACGTACTCTTTATTATCTTGCAAACCTATCCAACAACACCTACAAAGTACTTCTAGTTTTATACTTGTTCTAGGTAAAGCGAACATCAAGCGTGCATAGAGTTGTATCGGTGGTCGACAGAACTTGAGGGAATATTTGTTCTACCTTTAGCTCCTCGTTGGGTTCGACACTCTTACTTATCGAAAACTATTGCGATCCCCTGTACTTGTGGGTTATCAAGACCTTTTTCTGGCGCCGTTGCCGGGGAGCAATAGCGTGGGGTGAATATTCTCGTGTGTGCTTGTTTGCTTTATCACTATGTAATTTTTATTTGCTATTCTTAGTTGTTTTCTATCTTTAGTTATGTGTAGGAAACGCAAAATACCAAAAAAATTAGTTGTACCTACTGAAACAATGGTTGAAGAACCACTCAAAATCTATCACACCGCTAAAGCTTATTACTTGGATCATCTTCGATCCCTATGTGCTCGTGCTGAAACCCCAACTAGCTTAGTTGAGGGCAAATCTTTAGATGAGCATGCTTGTTATGTGCAACACCGTATATCTGAAAAAGGGAAACTATTATGGGGTCAAATTCAACGTTTGCAATGCTATGCTTGAAATTTATGTGAAATATATGATTTTACTTGTTGTTCTGAAAACCCTAAGAAACACCTTCCCTACCAATGTGAGTTTATTGATAATGGAATCTTATCTTCATATGCTAAAGGTGTTTATAATTACTATGATGTTCAACAAATTGAAGAATTTGTTGCTTTTAAGGGTGCTTTTGAAATTGCTTCTTTGATTGAAAAGTATGATGGTACTCTTCACAAATCTGAAAATTTTGCTATACATAAATATTGCTATGATAATTACGCTTCTAATACCTATGTTAAACAATATATTGAGGAATACTCCGCTGTCCAAGAAGAGACTAATATTTTGCAGGAGTCTATGGAAGAAGAAATTGATGAAACTGTGAGCTCATTGGATGAAAAAGATAAGGAGGAGAGCGAAGAACAAAAGGGGGAAGAGCGGATTGATCACCCGTGCCCACCTTATAATGAGAGTAACTCTTGAACTCATACATTGTTTAATTCCCCTTCGTGCTTACCGAAGGATGATTGCTATGATGACTGTTATGATCCCTATGATTCTTTTGAAATATCCCTTTTTGATGATGCTTGCTATGCTTATGGCCAAGATGCCAATATGAATTATGTTTATGGAGACGAACTTGCTATAGTTCCTTATGTTAAACATGAAATTGTTGCTATTGCACCCACGCATGATAGTCCTATTATCTTTTCGAATTCTCCCAACTACACTATATTGGAGAAGTTTGCACTTATTAAGGATTATATTGATGGGTTGCCTTTTACCGTTGCACATGATGATTTTGATGAATATAATATGCATGTGCTTGCTGCTCCTACTTGCAATTATTATGAGAGAGGAACTATATCTCCACCTCTCTATGTTTCCAATATGATAAAATTGCAAGAAACTATTTATACTATGCATTGGCCTTTACTAGGTGTGCATGAATTGTTCTTTTATGACATGCTGATGCATAGGAAGAGAATTAGACTTCGTCATTAGATGATATATATTACTTCGTGCTCACTACTAAATTAAAAATCATTGCTAATTAAAATTGGCTTTGATATACCTTGGGATCCGGGTGGATTCATTACTTGA
Source organism: Triticum aestivum (assembly GCF_018294505.1). Classification (NCBI taxonomy): domain Eukaryota; kingdom Viridiplantae; phylum Streptophyta; class Magnoliopsida; order Poales; family Poaceae; genus Triticum; species Triticum aestivum. Next base: position 598,646,680 of record NC_057809.1, read on the forward strand.
GCACTATATGCCTAGCTTAATGGCTTTAAAGAAAGCGCTGCCAGGGAGACAACTCAGAAGTTTTAGAGAGTCATTTATTTCTGTTGAGTGCTTTCATATAGTTTAAAAACAACAAAAATAAAGAGGGGAACCCAAAACTTTTCAAAAAGGAAAGTGAAAGTGAGAAAGACAAGCACTGTTGAAGTGGGAGAGCTCCTTGAACTTTGTTCATGCTCACGGCAACTTTGTGAATCTTGCTTACAGAAACTTTTCAATAAAAATAATTATCCCCTTGTACAATTCCATTGTATTATAAAAATAATGTGCCTAGGTTTGCCTTTAGGATGTTTACATTTGCTTGATGGTTTGTACGGTGCAGGACAGAAACTTTGGTTGTAGTGCGCGATTTTACATTTTTATCTGGAACGTCAAATGGTTCTGATTCTTTTTGCACTGTCTTGATGTACAAATTTTTTATTTTTCCTAATTTTGGCAGAATTTTTCAAGTATCATAAGTATGGTGAATGTTCAGATTGCTACAGACTGTTCTGTTTTAGACAGATTCTGTTTTTGATGCATAGTTTGCTTGTTTTGATGAACCTATCAATTTATATCAGTGGATTAAGCCATGAAAAAGTTATATTACATTAGACACAATGCAAAAACAAAATATGAATTGGTTTACAACAGTACCTAGAGTAGTGATTTGCTTTATTATACTAACGGATCTTACCGAGTTTTCTGTTGAAGTTTTGTGTGGATGAAGTGTTCGATGATTGAGAAGGTTTCGATGTGAGAAGAAGGAAGAGAGGCAAGAGCTCAAGCTTGGGGATGCCCGAGGTACCCCAAGTAAATATTCAAGGAGACTCAAGCGTCTAAGCTTGGGGATGCTGGGGAGGCATCCCCTCTTTCTTCAACAAATATCGGTATGTTTTCAGGATTAGTTTCGTTCATGCGATATGTGCAATCTTGGAGCGTCTTTTGCATTTAGGTTTTTATTTTTCTTTTATGTACCATGCTGGTATGAGATAGTCCTTGGTTGATTTATAGAATGCTCTTTGCACTTCACTTATATCTTTTGAGTATGGCTTTATAGAATGCTCCATGTGCTTCACTTATATCATTTGAAGTTTGGATTGCCTGTTTCTCTTCACTTAGACAACCGCCATTTGTAGAATGCTCTTTTGCTTCACTTATATTTGCTAGAGCACGGGCACATCTGTTGTAGAAAGAATTAAACTCTCTTGCTTCACTTATATCTATTTAGAAAGATGACAGGAACTGGTCATTCACATGGTTAGTCATAAAATCCTACATAAAACTTGTAGATCGCTGAATATGATATGTTTGATTCCTTGAAATAGTTTTGCAATATAAGGATGGTGATATTAGAGTCATGCTAGTCGGGTAATTGTGAAATTGAGAAATACTTGTGTTGAAGTTTGTGATTCCCGTAGCATGCACGTATGGTGAACCGTTATGTGATGAAGTCGGAGCATGATTTATTTATTGATTGTCTTCCTTATAAGTGGCGATCGGGGATGAGCGATGGTCTTTTCCTACCAATCTATCCCCCTAGGAGCATGCACGTAGTACTTTGTTTCAATGACTAATAGATTTTTGCAATAAGTATGTGAGTACTTTATGACTAATGTTGAGTCCATGGATTATACGCACTCTCACCCTTCCACCATTGCTAGCCTCTCTAGTACTGCGCAACTTTCGCCGGTACCATAAACCCACCATATACCTTCCTCAAAACAGCCACCATACCTACCTATCATGGCATTTCCATAGCCATTCCGAGTGTATTGCCATGCAACTTCCATCATCATCATATACATGACTTGAGCATTCATTGTCATATTGCTTTGCATGATCGTAAGATAGCTAGCATGATGTTTTCATGGCTTGTCCATTTTTTAATGTCATTGCTATGCTAGATCATTACACATCCCGATACACCGCCGGAGGCATTCATATAGAGTCATATCTTTGTTCTAGATATCGAGTTGTAATATTGAGTTGTAAGTAAATAAAAGTGTGATGATCATCATTATTAGAGCATTGCCCCAGTGAGGAAAGGATGATGGAGACTATGATTCCCACACAAGTCGGGATGAGACTCCGGATGAAAAAATATAAAAAATAATATAAAAAAGAGAAAGGCCAAAAAAAAGAGAGAAGGCCCAAAAAAAGAAAACAAAAAATGAGAGAAAAATAGAGAAGGGGCAATGTTACTATCCTTTTTCCACACTTGTGCTTCAAAATAGCACCATGTTCTTCATATAGAAAGTCTCTTGAGTTATCACTTTAATATACTATTGGGAATTTTCATTATAGAACTTGGCTTGTATATTCCGATGATGGGCTTCCTCAAATGCCCGAGGTCTTCATGAGCAAGCAAGTTGGATGCACACCCACTTAGTTTCAGTAGGAGCTTTCATACACTTATAGCTCTAGTGCATCCGTTGCATGGCAATCCCTACTCACTCACATTGATATCTATTGATGGGCATCTCCATAGCCCGTTGATACGCCTAGTTGATGTGAGACTATCTTCTCCCTTTTGTCTTCTCCACCATCATATTCTATTCCACCTATAGTGCTATGTCCATAGCTCACGCTCATGTATTGCGTGAAAGTTGAAAAGGTTTGAGAACGTCAAAAGTACGAAACAATTGCTTGGCTTGTCATCGGGGTTGTGCATGATGTGAATATTTTGTGTGGTGAAGATGGAGCATAGCCAGATTATATGATTTTGTAGGGATGAGCTTTCTTTGGCTATGTTATTTCAATAAGACATAATTGCTTGGTTGGTATGCTTGAAGTATTATTGTTTTTATGTCAAAGGATAGATTATTGCTTTGAATCACTCGTGTCTTAATATTCATGCCATGATTAGACATATGATCAAGATTATGCTAGGTAGCATTCCACATAAAAAATTATCTTTTTTATCATTTACCTACTCGAGGACGAGCAGGAATTAAGCTTGGGGATGCTGATACGTCTCCGTCGTATCTATAATTTTTGATTGTTCCATGCCAATATTATTCAACTTTCATATACTTTTTGGCAACTTTTTATATTATTTTTGGGACTAACATATTGATCCAGTGCCCAGTGCCAGTTCCTGTCTGTTGCATGTTTTTGGTTTCGCAGAATATCCATATCAAAAGGAGTCCAAACGGGATAAAAATGGACGGAGCTTATTTTTGGAAAATATGGAAATTTGGAAGGAAAATCAACGCGAACCAGTGCCCGAGGTGGTCACGAGTGAAGGAAATATGCCCTAGAGGCAATAATAAAGTTATTATTTATTTCCTTATATCATGATAAATGTTTATTATTCATGCTAGAATTGTATTAACCAGAAACATAATACATGTGTGAATACATAGACAAACAGAGTGTCACTAGTATGCCTCTACTTGACTAGCTCGTTAATCAAAGATGGTTACGTTTCCTAACCATGAACAAAGAGTTGTTATTTGATTAACGAGGTCACATCATTAGTTGAATGATCTGATTGACATGACCCATTCCATTAGCTTAGCACCCGATCGTTTAGTATGTTGCTATTGCTTTTCTTCATGACTTATACATGTTCCTATGACTATGAGATTATGCAACTCCCGTTTATCGGAGGAACACTTTGTGTGCTACCAAACGTCACAATGTAAATGGGTGATTATAAAGGAGCTCTACAGGTGTCTCCAATGGTAGATGTTGGGTTGGTGTATTTCGAGATTAGGATTTGTCACTCCGATTGTCGGAGAGGTATCTCTGGGCCCTCTCGGTAATGCACATCACATAAGCCTTGCAAGCATTACAACTAATATGTTAGTTGTGAGATGATGTATTACGGAACGAGTAAAGATACTTGCCGGTAACGAGATTGAACTAGGTATTGGATACCGACGATCGAATCTCGGGCAAGTAACATACCGATGACAAAGGGAACAACGTATGTTGTTATGTGGTCTGACCGATAAAGATCTTTCGTAGAATATGTAGGAGCCAATATGGGCATCCAGGTCCCGCTATTGGTTATTGACCGGAGACGTGTCTCGGTCATGTCTACATTGTTCTCGAACCCGTAGGGTCCGCACGCTTAAGGTTACGATGACAGTTATATTATGAGTTTATGCATTTTGATGTACCGAAGGTTGTTCGGAGTCCCGGATGTGATCACGGACATGACGAGGAGTCTCGAAATGGTCGAGACATAAAGATTGATATATTGGAAGCCTATGTTTGGATATCGGAAGTGTTCCGGGTGAAATCGGGATTTTACCGGAGTACCGGGAGGTTACCGGAACCCCCCGGGAGCTATATGGGCCTTAGTGGGCTTTAGTGGAAAGGAGAAAGGGGCAGCCCAAGGTGGCTGTGCGCCTCCCCCCTTCCCCTAGTCCTATTAGGACTAGGAGAGGTGGCCGGCCCCCTCTCTCTCTTTCCCCCCTCAAGGAATCCTATTCCAACTAGGATTGGGGGGGGGGAATCCTACTCCCAGAGGGAGTAGAACTCTCCTGGCGCGCCCTCCCTTGGCCAGCCAGCCTCCCCCTCTAGTCCTTTATATACTGAGGTAGAGGCACCCTAGAACACACAAGTTGATCCACGTGATCTATTCCTTAGCCGTGTGCGGTGCCCCCAGCCACCATATTCCTCGATAATACTGTAGCGGAGTTTAGGCGAAGCCCTGCTGCTGTAGTGCATCAAGATCGTCACCACGCCGTCGTGCTGACGGAACTCTTCCCCGACACTTTGCTGGATCGGAGTCCGGGGATCGTCATCGAGCTGAACGTGTGCTCGAACTCGGAGGTGCCGTAGTTTCGGTGCTTGATCGGTTGGATCGTGAAGACGTACGACTACTTCCTCTACGTTGCGTCAACGCTTCCGCAGTCGGTCTGCGTGGGTACGTAGACAACACTCTCCCCTCTCGTTGCTATGCATCACATGATCTTGCGTGTGCGTAGGAATTTTTTGAAATTACTACGAAACCCAACAGTGGCATCCGAGCCTAGGTTATTTATGTTGATGTTATATGCACGAGTAGAACACAAGTGAGTTGTGGGCGATATAAGTCATACTGCCTACCAGCATGTCATACTTTGGTTCGGCGGCATTGTTGGACGAGACGACCCGGACCAACATTACGCGTACGCTTACGCGAGACCGGTTCCCCCGACGTGCTTTGCACACAGGTGGCTTGCGGGCGACTGTCTCTCCAACTTTAGTTGAACCAAGTATGGCTACGCCCGGTCCTTGCGAAGGTTAAAACGGAGTCTATTTGACAAACTATCGTTGTGGTTTTGATGCGTAGGTGAGATTGGTTCTTGCTTAAGCCCGTAGCAGCCACGTAAAACTTGCAACAACAAAGTAGAGGACGTCTAACTTCTTTTTGCAGGGCATGTTGTGATGTGATATGGTCAAAGCATGATGATAAATTTTATTGTATGAGATGATCATGTTTTGTAACCGAGTTATCGGCAACTGGCAGGAGCCTTATGGTTGTCGTTTTATTGTATGCAATGCAATCGCGATGTAATGCTTTACTTTATTACTAAACGGTAGTGATAGTCGTGGAAGCATAAGATTGGCGAGACGACAACGATGCTATGATGAAGATCAAGGTGTCGCGCCGGTAACGATGGTGATCATGACGGTGCTTTGGAGATGGAGATCACAAGCACAAGATGATGATGGCCATATCATATCACTTATATTGATTGCATGTGATGTTTATCTTTTTATGCATCTTATCTTGCTTTGATTGACGGTAGCATTATAAGATGATCTCTCACTAAATTATCAAGAAGTGTTCTCCCTGAGTATGCACCGTTGCCAAAGTTCGTCGTGCCCAGACACCACGTGATGATCGGGTGTGATAAGCTCTACGTCCATCTACAACGGGTGCAAGCCAGTTTTGCACACGCAGAATACTCAGGTTAAACTTGACGAGCCTAGCATATGCAGATATGGCCTCGGAACACGGAGACCGAAAGGTCGAGCGTGAATCATATAGTAGATATGATCAACATAACGATGTTCACCATTGAAAACTACTCCATCTCACGTGATGATCGGTTATGGTTTAGTTGATTTGGATCACGTAATCACTTAGAAGATTAGAGGGATGTCTATCTAAGTGGGAGTTCTTAAGTAATTTGATTAACTGAACTTAAACTTATCATGAACTTAGTACCTGATAGTATCTTGCTTGTTTATGTTGATTGTAGATAGATGGCTCGTGCTGTTGTTCCGTTGAATTTTAATGCGTTCCTTGAGAAAGCAAAGTTGAAAGATGATGGTAGCAATTATACGGACTGGGTCCGTAACTTGAGGATTATCCTCATTGCTGCTCAGAAGAATTACGTCCTGGAAGCACCGCTGGGTGCCAGGCCTGCTGCTGGAGCAACACCAGATGTTATGAACGTCTGGCAGAGCAAAGCTGATGACTACTCGATAGTTCAGTGTGCCATGCTTTACGGCTTAGAATCGGGACTTCAACGACGTTTTGAACGTCATGGAGCATATGAGATGTTCCAGGAGTTGAAGTTAATATTTCAAGCAAATGCCCGGATTGAGAGATATGAAGTCTCCAATAAGTTCTATAGCTGCAAGATGGAGGAGAACAGTTCTGTCAGTGAGCATATACTCAAAATGTCTGGGTATAATAATCACTTGATTCAATTGGGAGTTAATCTTCCGGATGATTGCGTCATTGACAGAATTCTCCAATCACTGCCACCAAGCTACAAGAGCTTCGTGATGAACTATAATATGCAAGGGATGAACAAGACTATTCCCGAGCTCTTCGCAATGCTGAAAGCTGCGGAGGTAGAAATCAAGAAGGAGCATCAAGTGTTGATGGTTAACAAGACCACTAGTTTCAAGAAAAAGGGCAAAGGGAAGAAGAAGGGGAACTTCAAGAAGAACAGCAAGCAAGTTGCTGCTCAGGAGAAGAAACCCAAGTCTGGACCTAAGCCTGAAACTGAGTGCTTCTACTGCAAGCAGACTGGTCACTGGAAGCGGAACTGCCCCAAGTATTTGGCGGATAAGAAGGATGGCAAGGTGAACAAAGGTATATGTGATATACATGTTATTGATGTGTACCTTACTAGAGCTCGCAGTAGCACCTGGGTATTTGATACTGGTTCTGTTGCTAATATTTGCAACTCGAAACAGGGACTACGGAATAAGCGGGCACTGGCAAAGGACGAGGTGACGATGCGCGTGGGAAACGGTTCCAAAGTCGATGTGATCGCGGTCGGCACGCTACCTCTACATCTACCTTCGGGAATAGTATTAGACCTAAATAATTGTTATTTGGTGCCAGCGTTGAGCATGAACATTATATCTGGATCTTGTTTAATGCGAGACGGTTATTCATTTAAATCAGAGAATAATGGTTGTTCTATTTATATGAGTAATATCTTTCATGGTCATGCACCCTTGAAGAGTGGTATATTCTTGTTGAATCTCGATAGTAGTAACACACATATTCATAATGTTGAAACCAAAAGATGCAGAGTTGATAATGAGAGTCCAACTTATTTGTGGCACTGCCGTTTAGGTCATATCGGTGTAAAGCGCATGAAGAAACTCCATACTGATGGACTTTTGGAACCACTTGATTATGAATCACTTGGTACTTGCGAACCGTGCCTCATGGGCAAGATGACTAAAACACTGTTCTCCAGTACTATGGAGAGAGCAACAGATTTATTGGAAATCATACATACCGATGTATGTGGTCCGATGAATATTGAGGCTCGTGGCGGATATCGTTATTTTCTCACCTTCACAGATGACTTAAGCAGATATGGGTATATCTACTTAATGAAACATAAATCTGACACATTTGAAAAGTTCAAAGAATTTCAGAGTGAAGTTGAAAATCATCGTAACAAGAAAATAAAATTTCTATGATCTGATCGTGGAGGAGAATATTTGAGTTACGAGTTTGGTGTACATTTGAAAAATTGTGGAATAGTTTCGCAACTCACGCCACCCGGAACACCACAACGCAATGGTGTGTCCGAACGTCGTAATCGTACTTTACTAGATATGGTGCGATCTATGATGTCTCTTACTGATTTACCGCTATCGTTTTGGGGTTATGCTTTAGAGATGGCCGCATTCACGTTAAATAGGGCACCATCAAAATCCGTTGAGACGACGCCTTATGAACTGTGGTTTGGCAAGAAACCAAAGTTGTCGTTTCTTAAAGTTTGGGGCTGCGATGCTTATGTGAAAAAGCTTCAACCTGATAAGCTTGAACCCAAATCGGAGAAATGTGTCTTCATAGGATACCCAAAGGAGACTGTTGGGTACACCTTCTATCACAGATCTGAAGGCAAGACATTCATTGCTAAGAATGGATCCTTTCTAGAGAAGGAGTTTCTCTTGAAAGAAGTGAGTGGGAGGAAAGTAGAACTTGATGAGGTAACTGTACCTGCTCCTTTATTGGAGAGTAGTACATCACAAAAATCAGTTTCTACGACACCTACACCAATAAGTGAGGAAGCTAATGATGATGATCATGAAACTTCAGATCAAGATACTACTGAACCTCGTAGATCAACCAGAGTAAGATCCGCGCCAGAGTGGTACGGTAATCCTGTTCTGGAAATCATGCTACTAGATCATGATGAACCTACGAACTATGAAGAAGCAATGGTGAGCCCAGATTCCGAAAAGTGGCTTGAAGCCATGAAATCTGAGATGGGATCCATGTATGAGAACAAAGTATGGACTTTAGTTGACTTGCCCGATGATCGGCAAGCAATTGAGAATAAATGGATCATCAAAAGGAAGACTGACGCTGATGGTAATGTTATTGTCTACAAAGCTCGACTTGTCGCAAAAGGTTTTCGACAAGTTCAAGGGGTTGACTACGATGAGACCTTCTCAACCATAGCGAAGCTTAAGTCTGTCCGAATCATGTTAGCAATTGGCGCATTTTATGATTATGAAAGTTGGCAGATGGATGTCAAAACTGCATTCCTGAATGGATTTCTGGAAGAAGAGTTGTATATGATGCAACCGGAAGGTTTTGTCGATCCAAAGGGAGCTAACAAAGTGTGCAAGCTCCAGCGATCCATTTATGGACTGGTGCAAGCCTCTCGGAGTTGGAATAAACATTTTGATAGTGTGATCAAAGCATTTGGTTTTATACAGACTTTCGGAGAAGCCTGTATTTACAAGAAAGTGAGTGGGAGCTCTGTAGCATTTCTGATATTATATGTGGATGACATATTGCTGATTGGAAATGATATAGAATTTCTGGATAGCATAAAGGGATACTTGAATAAGAGTTTTTCAATGAAAGACCTCGGTGAAGCTGCTTACATATTAGGCATAAAGATCTATAGAGATAGATCAAGACGCTTAATTGGACTTTCACAAAGCACATACCTTGACAAGATTTTGAAGAAGTTCAAAATGGATCAAGCAAAGAAAGGGTTCTTGCCTGTGTTACAAGGTGTGAAGTTGAGTCAGACTCAATGCCCGACCACTGCAGAAGATAGAGAGAAAATGAAAGATGTTCCCTATGCTTCAGCCATAGGCTCTATCATGTATGCAATGCTGTGTACCAGACCTGATGTGTGCCTTGCTATAAGTTTAGCAGGGAGGTACCAAAGTAATCCAGGAGTGGATCACTGGACAGCGGTCAAGAACATCCTGAAATACCTGAAAAGGACTAAGGATATGTTTCTCGTATATGGAGGTGACAAAGAGCTCACCGTAAAAGGTTACGTTGATGCAAGCTTTGACACTGATCCGGACGATTCTAAATCGCAAACCGGATACGTGTTTACATTAAACGGTGGAGCTGTCAGTTGGTGCAGTTCTAAACAAAGCGTCGTAGCGGGATCTACATGTGAAGCGGAGTACATAGCTGCTTCGGAAGCAGCAAAACGAAGGAGTCTGGATGAAGGAGTTCATATCCGATCTAGGTGTCATACCTAGTGCATCGGGTCCAATGAAAATCTTTTGTGACAATACTGGTGCAATTGCCTTGGCAAAGGAATCCAGATTTCACAAAAGGACCAAACACATCAAGAGACGCTTCAATTCCATCCGGGATCTAGTCCAGGTGGGAGACATAGAAATTTGCAAGATACATACGGATCTGAATGTTGCAGACCCGTTGACTAAACCTCTTCCACGAGCAAAACATGATCAGCACCAAAGCTCCATGGGTGTTAGAATCATTACAGTGTAATCTAGATTATTGACTCTAGTGCAAGTGGGAGACCGAAGGAAATATGCCCTAGAGGCAATAATAAAGTTATTATTTATTTCCTTATATCATGATAAATGTTTATTATTCATGCTAGAATTGTATTAACCGGAAACATAATACATGTGTGAATACATAGACAAACAGAGTGTCACTAGTATGCCTCTACTTGACTAGCTCGTTAATCAAAGATGGTTATGTTTCCTAACCATGAACAAAGAGTTGTTATTTGATTAACGAGGTCACATCATTAGTTGAATGATCTGATTGACATGACCCATTCCATTAGCTTAGCACCCGATCGTTTAGTATGTTGCTATTGCTTTTCTTCATGACTTATACATGTTCCTATGACTATGAGATTATGCAACTCCCGTTTACCGGAGGAACACTTTGTGTGCTACCAAACGTCACAACGTAAATGGGTGATTATAAAGGAGCTCTACAGGTGTCTCCAATGGTAGATGTTGGGTTGGCGTATTTCGAGATTAGGATTTGTCACTCCGATTGTCGGAGAGGTATCTCTGGGCCCTCTCGGTAATGCACATCACATAAGCCTTGCAAGCATTACAACTAATATGTTAGTTGTGAGATGATGTATTACGGAACGAGTAAAGAGACTTGCCGGTAACGAGATTGAACTAGGTATTGGATACCGACGATCGAATCTCGGGCAAGTAACATACCGATGACAAAGGGAACAACGTATGTTGTTATGCGGTCTGACCGATAAAGATCTTCGTAGAATATGTAGGAGCCAATATGGGCATCCAGGTCCCGCTATTGGTTATTGACCGGACGTGTCTCGGTCATGTCTACATTGTTCTCGAACCCGTAGGGTCCGCACGCTTAAGGTTACGATGACAGTTATATTATGAGTTTATGCATTTTGATGTACCGAAGGTTGTTCGGAGTCCCGGATGTGATCACGGACATGACGAGGAGTCTCGAAATGGTCGAGACATAAAGATTGATATATTGGAAGCCTATGTTTGGATATCGGAAGTGTTCCGGGTGAAATCGGGATTTTACCGGAGTACCGGGAGGTTACCGGAACCCCCCGGGAGCTATATGGGCCTTAGTGGGCTTTAGTGGAAAGGAGAAAGGGGCAGCCCAAGGTGGCTGTGCGCCTCCCCCCTTCCCCTAGTCCTATTAGGACTAGGAGAGGTGGCTGGCCCCCTCTCTCTCTTTCCCCCCTCAAGGAATCCTATTCCAACTAGGATTGGGGGGGGGGGGAATCCTACTCCCAGAGGGAGTAGGACTCTCCTGGCGCGCCCTCCCTTGGCCGGCCAGCCTCCCCCCTCTAGTCCTTTATATACTGAGGTAGAGGCACCCTAGAACATACAAGTTGATCCACGTGATCTATTCCTTAGCCGTGTGCGGTGCCCCCAGCCAGCATATTCCTCGATAATACTGTAGCGGAGTTTAGGCGAAGCCCTGCTGCTGTAGTGCATCAAGATCGTCACCACGCCGTCGTGCTGACGGAACTCTTCCCCGACACTTTGCTGGATCGGAGTCCGGGGATCGTCATCGAGCTGAACGTGTGCTCGAACTCAGAGGTGCCGTAGTTTCGGTGCTTGATCGGTTGGATCGTCAAGACGTATGACTACTTCCTCTACGTTGCGTCAATGCTTCCGCAGTCGGTCTGCGTGGGTACGTAGACAAGACTCTCCCCTCTCGTTGCTATGCATCACATGATCTTGCGTGTGCGTAGGAAATTTTTTGAAATTACTACGAAACCCAACAACGAGGCAGTGGGGGGCGCGCCCCTACCCTCGTGAGCCCACCGAAAGGCGGTTGACGCTCTTATTTTGCCGCAAGAAAGCTAATATTGGGGAAAAAATCACGGCGAAGGTTTTAGGCCAATCGGAGTTATGGATCTCCATATATACCAGAGGAGAACGCAGAACCAGAGGGAAACAAAGAGATAGATCCAATCTCGGAGGGGCTCTCGCCCCTCCCATGCCATGGAGGCCAAGGAACAGAGGGGAAACCCTTCTCCCATCTAGAGAGGAGGTCAAGGAAGAAGGGGGCCCCTCTCCCCCTCTCCTCCGGTGGCGCCGGAACGCCTTCGTGGCTATCATCATCATCACTACGATCTACACCAACAACTCCGCCATCTTCACCAACATCTCCATCACCTTCCCCCCTCTATCTACAACGGTCCACTCTCCCGCAACCTGCTGTACCCTCTACTTGAACATGGTGCTTTATGCTTCATATTATTATCCAATGATGTGTTGCCATCCTATGATGTCTGAGTACATTTTCATTGTCCTATCGGTGGTTGATGAATTGCTATGATTGATTTAATTTGCTTGTGGTTATGTTGCTGTCCTTTGGTGCCCATCATATGATTGCGCGCGTGGATCACACCCTAGGGTTAGTTGTATGTTGATAAGACTATGTGTTGGAGGGCAAGAGTGACAGAAGCTTCAACCTAGCATAGAAATTGATGCATACGGGATTGAAGGGGGACCAATATATCTTAATGCTATGGTTGGCTTTTACCTTAATGAACATTAGTAGTTGCAGATGCTTGCTAATAGTTCCAATCATAAGTGCATAGAATTCCAAGTCAGGGATGACATGCTAGCAGTGGCCTCTCCCACATAATACTTGCTATCGGTCTAGTAAAGTAGTCAATTGCTTAGGGGCAATTTCGCAACTCCTACCACCACTTTTCCACACTCGCTATATTTACTTTATTGTTTCTTTATCTAAACAACCCCTACTTTTTATTTACGTACTCTTTATTATCTTGCAAACCTATCCAACAACACCTACAAAGTACTTCTAGTTTTATACTTGTTCTAGGTAAAGCGAACATCAAGCGTGCATAGAGTTGTATCGGTGGTCGATAGAACTTGAGGGAATATTTGTTCTACCTTTAGCTCCTCGTTGGGTTCGACACTCTTACTTATCGAAAACTATTGCGATCCCCTGTACTTGTGGGCTATAATTTCGTGGTACAACAGAAATTCTGAATTTTGGCGCCGCAGCAACATTTTCTGAAACGATCGCCACGACAACATTTTTGAGAAAATGAAGTCTGTGCTAGTCCTTGACCTAGATTTCATATTTGAGAAAATGGAAGCTGAGAACCTGCCACATCGACAACCTCACTAGCTAGTGTGGTTTTTCTTGCCCTAGGCTGCTCAACTTGACTGATACTTATTTGAGTGAGCACACAACTGTCATCTGGCTCAGCACTAATGACAATGTCAGGTTCTTCAGCTTCATCATCAATTCATCATCCAGATCAACTATCTCATTCTCAAAGTCAATACCACTGCTGTTGTACTCACTATCCTGCTCCCCATGGTATTCAACATAAACATCTGCTACATCTCCAACACAGATGCAGTACGACATCCTCGCACAAGTATTGTCATCGAATAAGAACATCAAACCATCAGCTAGTTCTTTCCCAGGATGATGAAAATATAACTTCATTGATTCCTTGAAATCCAGATGGTCTTTCAAATTCCCTTGAACTTCCTGCAATGATAGCTTGTCTCTCTCGATCTCTGAAATCTTTTCATCTCCACCCACATAATCCAAAACAGGACCATTGTGGATGAACTCGCCTCCAAAATGAAATCTGACGTTCAAGATCTTACTAGGGTCCATTATTTAACCAAAACAAACTTGAATGACAAAAATTGCACACCCCCCAAACCTAGCTTTATAACCGAAGAAAAGCCCCAATTTTTCTCTCTCAAACCCTAACACTAACAACGGTCAGAGAATAAATTACGACCACCAGAGGAGGAGTACACCGGAGATAGTAACTTTGACGTGGCTCATCATCGTGTTGTCATGATCGTCGGCGCTAGAGCCGATCACCCTCCTGTCGCCATTGCTGTTGCTCGAGCAGGGGAATTCCATGGGTCGCCATGAGTGGGGATGGATTGCCCCATGCGCGGGCTGCCTCTGGACTAAGAACAGGGGAGCGCTCTAGGCCGCTATGGGCCAACCCAACTTGTACACGCCCAACAATGACCAATCCCAATTTCGTTCCGCGACATCATCAATCCCTGTTTGGAAGTGCAACCAGGGTTCAATTTGGATCGGGATTAGAGAGTTGACAGTGTTGATTGCTGAGATTTGGAGTTCGGGGTTTGATTTAGCTAACGCCTACGAGTTCAAGGTTTATTTTGGATTTTTTTTCCGTTTTAAGGGGAACATGCACAACTTCCCGAGGGTCGTGCTACCGATCAATCTGACATCTTTAATCGTTTGTTTATTATTCCACGCGAACAGGGTCACGCGAAGCGCGCGAGACGAGGTTTTCCTTCTTTGTTCCTCTCCTCTCCACGCGTGAAGGTGAAACATTGAGGACTCGCCGCGCCCGCGCATGCATGCGTCTCCTTCTTTTATTGATTGCCTTCGGAAAATGCCCATTTTAAACCTTGAACTTGTAGAGCTTAGCTAAATCAAATCCCTAACTTCGAATCCTAGTCGTTGGCACACCGAACTTATTAATCCCGGTCTAAACTGAACCCTGAAGTTGTTTGGTGCACCGGGAAAGAGACGACCCTAGGATTACATCTCTCATGTCACTCCTTTGGTGGGCCGGTCAGCCTGACAAATAGTCATGGTTTTTTAACGAATTTGAAAAAATGAGCATGATTTTGAGAAAAGTCCACAAATCTGAAAAAAGTTCAGAAATTAAAATAAATTCATAAATATGAAAAATCTTCAGGAGTTGTAAAAATGTTCGTGAACTCAATTTCCTTCGCAAATCCGGAAAAAAAAATTAGACACAAAAAAGATTCTCAAATCTGAAAACTCTTCAGGAGTTTCGAAAAAAAAATCGCAAAGTCAAAAAACAAACAATTTTTTGAAAAACTGATCAACTTTGAAAAAATGAACACTTCTGAAACATAAACATTTTTGAGAAAATGGGAACACATTTTGAAACCTGAACAAAATATTAAAGTGCAATTTTTTTTAGTTTTTTTTAAATGGCAACAAATTTGGAAATGTGAACAAAATTTGAAGTGCGAAATCTTTTTGAAATTTTTATAAATATGTTTTTTTTAAACTGAGCAAATGGATAAGAAACATGTTTGTGACATCTAAAAAATATCATATAGCTTTATAAAGTTTCCGTGGCATCTAAAAACCTGAACAAATGTGTAAAAACAATGTAAACAAATGTTTATAGAATTTTATAAAATGTTTATTGTCATTTAAAAATATGAAAATGTGTATTTGAAAAAAAGTAACCTTCTGTTCTAAAATGAGTAGAAAACATGTATTTGAAAAAAAATACATAATGTATTTGGAAACTATTGAAGGTGTATCAAAAAAAAATTCATGTGTGCATTACAAATGTACATCGTGTACTGAGAAAAAACAAACATGTGTAATAAATAAAACCGGTTAATGCCGGCAAAGAAATAAAAAATTTGAAGAATTCAAGAAAGAAACAAAAGGAAACCGAAAGTATAACAAAGAAGGAAAAACAAACGAAAAGCAGTGAGAAAACAAAGTATAATGAGGAAAAAAGAAAGCCACAAATTGATGAGAAAACAAAGAATAATCTTTTTTTAGACGAACACAAAGAATAACCAGACAGAGCGGGTGCGTGAGTGACTGTGCTAATGGGCCGGCCCAATTGACTTGCCACGTCAACAAATCCCAGCTAAACACTTTCAACAACTAAAAAAAAGAGCGAAACACTCTCAATTGTCTAAACACTTTTAAGATGCAAAATAGACTGGGACCATAAAGTTTGGTGTGCTGATTTCAAGAATTGAAAACTTAGAGTTTGATTTAGCTGTCATTTACTAGTGCAAGGTTTGTTTTGAACTTTTTCCCCTCAAATCAAAACACACTAGGAGGTTGTGCCCGCATGACATCCTGATGGCACCGTTGATGCCCTCGTACGTACGTAGTCTAGCACGGCCCCACCGCCTAGCCATTGCATGGCGGTCAATGCATGCATGCTAGGAATCGGGTCAGTGTCCGAATCCGACTTGCCTGCTTCCTTCCCGTGCTCCCATCCGTTCCAATACCTGGAAAACTGCAATGCCGAGATCGCGCTTTCACCGGGGAACCGAGAATCAAGAGTCAGATCCGATCGAGCCTACCATTACAGATCGTGCCCCAAGGCCTCCGCCAGCTTTACGGGACTTCCAAGCCAGCTGCCATGCCGCGTCGCGTGCGACCACGCACGGGCACGGCCGGCGGCGAGGACCGCCTCAGCACACTACCCGACGATCTCATCCGCCTCATAGTACGCAGGCTGGACACCCGCACCGCGCTGTCCACCGCCGTCCTGGCCAGGCGTTGGGCGCACATCCCCCGCGATCTGCCGGAGCTCGACTTCAGGGTCAGCGATGTGCTCCCGCCCGAGTACGACCGGGCCGTCGCCCTCCGCCGGCGCAACATGCCGCATGACACTTTTCTGGCCGAGATGCTGGACCGTCTCATGGCACGCTGCGAAATCGACACGATCACGGCGTTCATCGACGGCATCACCGGATTCTTGGAAGCGGGCGGTGGCCCTGCTGACGGCGACGCACGTCGACGCGCCAAGACCCTGCGCCTGGACTTCTTCCAGGCACACGATGGCGGCTGCGTCGTCGACCGCCTGATTGCCGCAGCGGTAGTCGCATGGGGAGTGGAGGATCTGGAGGTCGTTGCCAGGCAAGCTTCCTGCCATGTCCTTAAGGCGCCGCCATACCGCTTTCCTCACGACCACGACTGCCTCAAGGACGGCCTTCGCAGCTTGACGCTGGGTAACTACTGCACACTCCCGCCGCAGCATAGCTACGGCGCTCTCACCACGCTGGTCCTGCGAGACATGGCCGCTTCCACGCCCGTTGACGTGTACCAGAGGGTGTTTACTGAGTGCACACGGCTGCAGGTGCTTCACCTGATATCCTGCTGCTGTGCACAGGACTATGTGGTGGTGGACGCGCCGTGTTCAGAGGTCAGGGAGCTCATCCTGGACCAGTGCAAGTTCATGGTGATCGAGCTGCGCCACCTTCCAATGCTTGTCAGCCTGGCATGCTGCCTAACCGACACTAAAAGACTCATATTCGGCTCGGTCCCCAGCTGTGACGCCCCCGATTCAATCGTACACTAATCATGCACGCAATTGTGTACGATCAAGATCAGGGACTCACGGGAAGATATCACAACACAACTCTAAAACATAAATAAGTCATACAAGCATCATAATACAAGCCAGGGGCCTCGAGGGCTCGAATACAAGTGCTCGATCATGGACGAGTCAGCGGAAGCAACAATATCTGAGTACAGACATAAGTTAAACAAGTTTGCCTTAAGAAGGCTAGCACAAACTGGGATACAGATCGAAAGAGGCGCAGGCCTCCTGCCTGGGATCCTCCAAACTACTCCTGGTCGTCGTCAGCGGGCAGCACGTAGTAGTAGGCACCTCCGGTGTAGTAGGGGTCGTCGTCGACGGTGGCGTCTGGCTCCTGGACTCCAGCATCTGGTTGCGACAACCAGAAAGAAAGGAAAGGGGGAAAAAGGGGGGAGAAAGCAACCGTGAGTACTCATCCAAAATACTCGCAAGCAAGGAACTACACTACATATGCATGGGTATATGTGTAAAGGGCCATATCAGTGGACTGAACTGCAGAATGCCAGAATAAGAGGGGGATAGCTAGTCTTATCGAAGACTACGCTTCTGGTCACCTTCGTCTTGCAACAGGCAGAAGAGGGTAGGTTGAAGTCCTCCAAGTAGCATCTCCAAGTAGCAACTCCAAGTAGCATCGCATAGCATATCCTACCCGGCGATCCTCCCCTCGTATCCCTGAGGGAGAGCGACCACCGGTTGTATCTGGCACTTGGAAGGGTGTGTTTTATTAAGTATCCGGTTCTAGTTGTCATAAGGTCAAGGTACAACTCCAAGTCGTCCTGTTACCGAAGATCACGGCTATTCGAATAGATTAACTTCTCTGCAGGGGTGCACCAACTTACCCAGCACGCTTGATCCCATTTGGCCGGACACACTTTCCTGGGTCATGCCCGGCCGCGGAAGATCAACACGTCGCAGCCCCACCTAGGCACAACAGAGAGGCCAGCACGCCGGTCTAAACCTAAGCGCACAGGGGTCTTGGCCCATCGCCCATAGCACACCTGCACGTTGCGAGGGCGGCTGAAAGCAGACCTAGCCTAGTGGCGTTCCAGTCCAATTCGGCGCGCGCCCCTCCGTCGCTGACATCTGAAGTGCTTCGGCTGATACCACGACGTCGGGATACCCATAACTACTCCCGCGTAGATGGTTAGTGCGTATAAGCTCGTAGCCAACTCAGATCAAATACCAAGATCTCGTTAAGCGTGTTAAGTATCCGCGAACACCGAACAGGGCCAGGCCCACCTCTCTCCTAGGCGGTCTCAACCTGCCCTGTCGCTCCGCCACAAAGATCCACACAGAGGGCCGTCGGGACAAAGGTCCTTTCAGCCCCCAATCCGTGAATCACTCGCGGGTACTCTTCGAGCTGACCCGACTTTAGTCACCATCTGTATAGTATGTATGTATGTATAATATATACCCGTGATCAACTCCCGAGTGATCACGGCCCAATAGTATAGCAAGGCAGACTGACAAGAATGTAGGGCCAATGATGATAAACTAGCATCCTATACTAAGCATTTAGGATTGCAGGTAAGGTATCAACAGATGTAGCAACAATGTCAGGCTATGCATCAGAATAGGATCAACGGAAAGCAGTAACAGGCTACACTACTCTAATGCAAGCAGTATAGAAGAGAATAGGCGATATCTGGTGATCAAGGGGGGGCTTGCCTGGTTGCTCTGGCAAGGAGGGGTCGTCAACTCCGTAGTCGAACTGGGCAGCAGCAGCGTCGGTCTCGTAGTCTACCGGAGAGAAGAGGGGGAAGAAACAATGAATACAATGCAAACAAATGCATATCGATGCATGACATGACAAGTAACGATGCTAGGTGTGCCCAATCGCGGTAGTAGGTGATACCGACGAAGGGGGGAAACATCCGGGAAAGTATTCCCGGGGTTTCGTGTTTTCGGGCAGAGGAGCCGGAGGGGGAAAGTTGCGGGTTCGATAGGTTAGGGGTGTGTGGCGGATGAACGGACTGCGTATCCGGATTCGTCTCGTCGTTCAGAGCAACTTTCATGTTGAAAATACTTTAATCCGAGTTACGGATTAAAAGTTATGATTTTCTAAAGATTTTATTAATTTCTGGAATTTAATTAATTATTTAAATTAATTCAAAAATGGAATAATGACATCAGCACGATGTCATGCTGACGTCAGTAGTCAACAGAGTTGACTGGTCAACCTGACCAGTGGGTCCCACTGGTCAGTGACACATTTTAATTAAACATTTTAATTAACCTAATTAGTATCAATTAGGGGTGGGCCCCACTGTCATTGACTACTTAATTAACTAATTAACAGATCAGGTTAATTAGGTCACTAAGGTGTAATTAGTTTAATTAGTTGTTTAATTTAATTAATCAAAATTAATTAAGTTAATTAATTAATAAATTAATTAATTTTAATTTTATTCTTAATTACGTTCTGGGGCGGGCCCCACATGTCATAGGGCCTTAGGGGCCTTAACGGGCACAGGCACACGTTAACGGGCGGTGGTGCGGGCGCCCAAACGGACGGGTGCCCGAGGGGGCACCGAGCAGGCCCGACGCACGCTGGCACCGGCGGCTGCAGCAGGGAGCCGCAGGGCGGTGGCGGGGCAACACCGGGTCCACGGTGACCAACAGGGGCGCGGCCACGGCGAACAGGGGAAGGCCTGTGGCGCGAGCCTTCGCGGCGACCAAAGGGGAAGGGGCGGTGACCAGCGGGCGGGGGGGGGGGGGGGGCGACGGGCACGGCCCGGTCGGTGTAGCGCGTGGCCAGGGCGCGGCCGGCCGCGGTGAGCGCGGGGCCGGAGCGCACGAGGCGCGGCGACAGTCGCGGGGGAGAGGGAGTGCGAGGAGAGGGGGCGGGAGCCCGGGGCCTCACCGCGGGTTCGCAGGGTCAAGGGCAGCGGGGCTCGGGGTGGTCGACGGCGACGATCGGGCGACGAGGAGGCAGGCCGTTGAGGTGGTCCGGCGAGGAAGGCCGCGGCAGTGGCGTTCCGTGCGGCGGCGGCGGTTCGATCCCCCCGATCCAATCGGGGGCGCGGAGGAGGGGAAAGGGGGAGGCTTGCGGAGGGAGGCGAGGCGACGGCAGCAGGGCGGCGCCGGCGACGGGCGCCGTCGTCGAGGTCGCGAGCGAGGCGGGATCGGGGCGATCCCGATTCAGATCGAGGAGGAGCGGGCGACGTGGGGATCGAGCGAGTGGGGGTGTGGGGATTTAGGGTTTCGGTCGATGGGGGTTATTGGGAGTGGGGTGGGCCGGCCTGGTGGCCCAGAGGCCAGCGAGGCCGAAGCCCAATGGGGGAGGGGGTTTGCTCTCTCTTTTTTTTTGGTTAGTTTGTTTTCTGTTTTTTGTATTTTCTTTCTTTTATTTCTTTACTCTTTATTTATTTTTCCTTTCTGTTTTATTTCTAGTTTCTCTTTCATTTAGTTTTTATCTAATATTAAAATGATCCCGAATTTAGTAATACATTAAAACCCACTATAACAATAGGTCTTACCCCAAAACAAATTAGTTTAGTATTTTGTTAATTATAAAAGCATTTAAATATTGGTTTTTGCTACTGTTTTATTCACCTAAGGGCATTTAAACATTTTATAAAAATGTGGTTTCTCCACCGTAATTACCTATGCATTAGTTGGATCACTCTGAACATTTTAGTGTTAATATTTGAAAACTTTTATTGTTTCATTGATTTTTTTGAATTTGAATTCGAATCGGTTCCGAACTAACGCGAGATTAGCAACAGTAACCGTGGTGACGTGGCATCATTAACGGAGGTTTACTGTAGCTTAATTACCCGGGCGTCACAATTCTCCTCCACTACAAGAAATCTCGTCCCGAGATTTAGGAGCAGGAGTAAGGGGGAAGGGATCTGGTTACGAAATTCTAACGGACCTTCTCGGCCTTGGTTGCTCTTCTCGAAGAGGTCGATCCCTTACATTGACGTCTTCATTACTCTGCTTCAGGTCATCATGGTGAAGTCGTCCTTTTCTTCGGGAACTCCAACGTACTTACGAATAGGTAAGGGGCAGCTCGGCTACGACATAATGCTTATGAGGGAAACAATCTGGGGTTAACCAATGAATGAGCATAAGATTATCTCTCGAGTTGAACATATAAAATACATCGAGAGTAAGGTACGAAGGTACAATAAGAGGTTCCAAGCGGATAGGTGGTTGCTCGAAGTCCGAACCAGAGTGAGAAAGGGGTTCAAAGTAGCGACAGTAAGTATTGCGTCTGATACCATAATAGAGCACTAGGAAGGTGGCCCATGAATTAAATATGAAGCCAAGCGTGGGGAATAACCACTAGAAACAGGGTTGTACGGGAGAGTCAGGTTTTGATCCAGTGGACCTGTGGGTTATGGGCCCACCATGTGGGTTAGAAGTAGGAAGGGCGGAGACGTCTTGCGTGATCATGCAAGCAAGGCATGTCAGGGGGGTAGCCTGCCGATTATGTCGGCGACAACGTCGATACCAAGAGCGAGGGACGAAGAGAACTATTTTCCTGCTCGTTGAACGAGGCGGGCCAAGAGGCAAAGTTCTCATCCATCGGCGGTTCCTGAAATGTCATCAACAATAGAAACAGGGTCTCACTGTCAGAGTTGTACACCGAGGTGTTTACCTACGCAGTGAGTTATTACTGCTTAGATTATATAGATAACAAGAAAGGTTAAACCAAACAACGGAAAGGAAATATGGTTATCAAATTACACAAAACAAAGACAAGGAAAATGTGTTTAATCACATATTTTAGGGGTATATCCTTCCCAAGGACAAGCAGAGCATGATATCCATGACAGGATATAATGTAGAAAACTCTTTAGGTAGGGGAGAGAATTTTCATGACACTACCCATACAACGGTGTTTGGATAATTGAGCAGGAAACTTTTAGCCTTGGGCTCCAAATGTTCTTGTTGGAAATCGGAGCATCACAAACAAGCTTTTGAGATAGCATTGACATGGTCATCAGGTGAAGATCAGACTTTGGATACTCGAAGGATCCATCAGGAACAACTTGTAGAATAAGTCTTACAATTTCCCCATGGATGAACGGATAACCTTGCTGAAAAGGAATCTATAATGATAGGTCCTCCAGCCGAGGGGGGGGTGCTAGGCATGACATCATGTTACCGGGTCATCAAAGGATCAACATCATAACTCTTGGAAAATGTCCCAACCATCATATCCGACCAAGATTCAGATCCGATTGGTGTCATGATACCCCAGACTCAGGATGTCCGAGAAGAAAAACTGCGGTACATATCGACGAAATGACATGGTAAGATTCTCGGGAAATGAACTATGGGAGCGGGTTCCTGAAACAATAGTTCATCATTAAACCAAGGAGAGGACAAGGAGGTGTCTGGTGAACTCAACGGCAATTCACCGAGATTCCCAAAAGATGGATTTCCACCATTAAGTGAACAAGGAGATAACATTTGTCAGATCAAATGATATAAGGAAGTATGATCGAGGAAAATATACACAATTAAACATTGGTTGAAGGGTGCGCCCGAAATGTGGATTGTGTTGCACGACCAATGTCAGAATGGTGATTCAATTAGCGAAGGACTTAGAATGAACTATCGCCCATTCACTACAAAGCAATAGGGTTGCTAGAAGTTTGGAATTCACACGTCATAGCTCCATTGTCGGTATTCCGGTTGAAAACAATACGGGGACCAAGGAATGAACGAAAATGGCAAGAAGTATTATGATATCAAGAATTATTAAGAGGTGGTGAAATTCTCACCACATTCTTGACAAAAAGAGATGGTAATACTTCCGAGGTAAGGAAGATCAACTGCTGGGTAGCAGTGATCTCAAGGTTTACACAAAACACGAACAAGTTGTGTTGAACGGAAGGCAATAAAGTGGTCGATGAGAACAGGAATCATCGAGGGGCAAGGATGGTATTACCCATCATGAATTCAATTGAATTCATGGAAGAGCTCATAAGGTTGATGATGATCACGACACAATTGTCGAGAGATTTCATGCAGATGTAGTCAACCAGCGACGACATCAAGTCAAAGGAATGATGAAGCAAGAGGTTATTGGAACCACAGTTACGACACAAACTCGAACTCAAGCTTGTTGTTTAAGGTGAAAGGGTATGACGAGGAAAATCGACGTAAGGTTAGTTCATCGTCGAAAATTGGTGCTCCGAGAATAAGGACCAGGTAGCACCATTAGAATCGTCACGACAATGATATAGCCAAACAGGCTAGGAATGGCGTGATCGGGTACAAACTCGTACTTATAGAAGCTTACTGAAGAGTTGTTGAACCGTAGAGCGGACTCGGTTCAGTTATCGGTGTCTTTGAGTGTTCAGTAACACAGAGCCCGCGAAAAATTGGAATCAGTGGGAAGGTAGCACTTGATGAAGAACTCATAAAAAGTTATGCAGTTCCATGATAATCTCGAGATACCAGGGGGGTAATACCCGACACAAGATCAAAGTAAGGTCTGACTGGTGTATTGATCCATAGAAGACAATTGTTTTAACTTGTCCGAGAAATGAGATCAAAGAAGAACAATCATGGTCGGAACCACGGTTGCAAGGGATCAATTCACAGATACCATAGGTTAGTTATCAAGGAAATAGTTATTGTTACAAGAAGCTTTCATGATAGGATATATATCGCGTCCATGGGCATGAGCACAAGGCTCAAGGTCGACTCCCACTTCTCCAATGCATACCCTTTCATTCACCTCTCGTATTTCGAAGATGACATTAGTTGTTGAAAGTTTTACCTGGTGCAATACCAGATAAGTATGACTCGTGAAAACTTTCGGGTTCACACGGTTTAGAGAAGGCATATGTTCAACCCATAGGGGCTTCTTAGAAACATATACCACAAGTTTCAAGAGTAATTAACACAAGCCCGAAAGCAGAGCATGGTTGGCCAAGCAGAGGATACAACTTAACAAAGGCATTATGTATCAGGGGAAGAACTCACAAGGTGCTCAAATGTGTAGGACACTGTCGGATAACAATCCAACAAAGGACTTGATGGTCCACAAAGGATCTGATACGAGTATCGGTACTCAACTAGAGGAAGAAGAATGCAAGGAGATCAGATTATAGAAACAACTGACTAACTCAATTGTCAAATGCAAAGGAATTATGATTTCCAAATCAAGGGATCAGAAGCAATGCTCTGATTAGGGATGGGTAAGTTGAATAGCCTTAGGGTACAATCAACGACAATTGGATTGGTCGAGAACCAATTCCAGTTAAAAGAATGGAAGCTCAGCCGGAAAGGTAACTTATAAGGATCAATGATGATTGCGTGTATTCGCAACATATTGAGTCAACAGACTCAAAATGATAATGACAAGGAATGTCAATAAGATTTCTATACTTATGGGATTAATCATAATGAAAGCAAACAAGAAATTCCAGAGCAATAGGTTGCTGAGGATTTTCGGAATGTCGGGTGGTATTTCAAAGACTTTTGTGTAACACATGAACAACTGGGGGATGAGCGGATACTCGATAAGTGCGAGAATTAACCGTAGGGGTATTCATGCAGCAAGGAACTGCAGGGCAGTAAGCGTAAAGAATTCTCGGAATATCGAAGATTATTTCAGGACATCTTGTAATAACAAGAGCAACTGGGGATGACAATATGAACGATAGGTGTAAGTAGTTATCCAGAGGGATTTATCGATGGAAGTGAATTGCAAAAGCGATGGCACATAGTCTCGAGAGCACATCGTAGAGTATCTTCGGAATCTTCTGGTGCAGTCGGTGATCATCCGGACTGAAGGGCCTCTCCGGTTGAAAGTATTTTCGAGAACCTAAAGTTAGATTTTAGTAAAAATCGTTTAACCCGAATAGAAGAGCGTTCAGAATCCCAGAGTAAAGGTCGAGGAGTAAAAGATCCTAATACCACCCAATGGCGACGTGGGCCCGTAAGGCACACAGCCAAGTTAGTAAAAGTTTTTGCAATGTCTAGACTCGACTTCGGCCAAGGAGTTGGAAGGGGGATTCCTACAGGCAGTTGGCTCTGATACCAACTTGTGATGCCCCCGATTCAATCGTACACTAATCATGCACGCAATTGTGTACGATCAAGATCAGGGACTCACGGGAAGATATCACAACACAACTCTAAAACATAAATAAGTCATACAAGCATCATAATACAAGCCAGGGGCCTCGAGGGCTCGAATACAAGTGCTCGATCATGGACGAGTCAGCGGAAGCAACAATATCTGAGTACAGACATAAGTTAAACAAGTTTGCCTTAAGAAGGCTAGCACAAACTGGGATACAGATCGAAAGAGGCGCAGGCCTCCTGCCTGGGATCCTCCAAACTACTCCTGGTCGTCGTCAGCGGGCAGCACGTAGTAGTAGGCACCTCCGGTGTAGTAGGGGTCATCGTCGACGGTGGCGTCTGGCTCCTGGACTCCAGCATCTGGTTGCGACAACCAGAAAGAAAGGAAAGGGGGAAAAAGGGGGGCGAAAGCAACCGTGAGTACTCATCCAAAGTACTCGCAAGCAAGGAACTACACTACATATGCATGGGTATATGTGTAAAGGGCCATATCAGTGGACTGAACTGCAGAATGCCAGAATAAGAGGGGGATAGCTAGTCTTATCGAAGACTACGCTTCTGGTCACCTTCGTCTTGCAACAGGCAGAAGAGGGTAGGTTG
The DNA here is from genome assembly GCF_018294505.1 of Triticum aestivum. Lineage (NCBI taxonomy): Eukaryota > Viridiplantae > Streptophyta > Magnoliopsida > Poales > Poaceae > Triticum > Triticum aestivum. Next base: position 598,672,686 of record NC_057809.1, read on the forward strand.
AAGTCCTCCAAGTAGCATCTCCAAGTAGCAACTCCAAGTAGCATCGCATAGCATATCCTACCCGGCGATCCTCCCCTCGTATCCCTGAGGGAGAGCGACCACCGGTTGTATCTGGCACTTGGAAGGGTGTGTTTTATTAAGTATCCGGTTCTAGTTGTCATAAGGTCAAGGTACAACTCCAAGTCGTCCTGTTACCGAAGATCACGGCTATTCGAATAGATTAACTTCCCTGCAGGGGTGCACCAACTTACCCAGCACGCTTGATCCCATTTGGCCGGACACACTTTCCTGGGTCATGCCCGGCCGCGGAAGATCAACACGTCGCAGCCCCACCTAGGCACAACAGAGAGGCCAGCACGCCGGTCTAAACCTAAGCGCACAGGGGTCTGGGCCCATCGCCCATAGCACACCTGCACGTTGCGAGGGCGGCCGAAAGCAGACCTAGCCTAGTGGCGTTCCAGTCCAATTCGGCGCGCGCCGCTCCGTCGCTGACGTCTGAAGTGCTTCGGCTGATACCACGACGTCGGGATACCCATAACTACTCTCGCGTAGATGGTTAGTGCGTATAAGCTCGTAGCCAACTCAGATCAAATACCAAGATCTCGTTAAGCGTGTTAAGTATCCGCGAACACCGAACAGGGCCAGGCCCACCTCTCTCCTAGGCGGTCTCAACCTGCCCTGTCGCTCTGCCACAAAGATCCACACAGAGGGCCGTCGGGACAAAGGTCCTTTCAGCCCCCAATCCGTGAATCACTCGCGGGTACTCTTCGAGCTGACCCGACTTTAGTCACCATCTGTATAGTATGTATGTATGTATAATATATACCCGTGATCAACTCCCGAGTGATCACGGCCCAATAGTATAGCAAGGCAGACTGACAAGAATGTAGGGCCAATGATGATAAACTAGCATCCTATACTAAGCATTTAGGATTGCAGGTAAGGTATCAACAGATGTAGCAACAATGTCAGGCTATGCATCAGAATAGGATCAACGGAAAGCAGTAACAGGCTACACTACTCTAATGCAAGCAGTATAGAAGAGAATAGGCGATATCTGGTGATCAAGGGGGGGCTTGCCTGGTTGCTCTGGCAAGGAGGGGTCGTCAACTCCGTAGTCGAACTGGGCAGCAGCAGCGTCAGTCTCGTAGTCTACCGGAGAGAAGAGGGGGAAGAAACAATGAATACAATGCAAACAAATGCATATCGATGCATGACATGACAAGTAACGATGCTAGGTGTGCCCAATCGCGGTAGTAGGTGATACCGACGAAGGGGGGAAACATCCGGGAAAGTATTCCCGGGGTTTCGTGTTTTCGGGCAGAGGAGCCGGAGGGGGAAAGTTGTGGGTTCGATAGGTTAGGGGTGTGTGGCGGACGAACGGACTGCGTATATGGATTCGTCTCGTCGTTCAGAGCAACTTTCATGTTGAAAATAATTTAATCCGAGTTACGGATTAAAAGTTATGATTTTCTAAAGATTTTATTAATTTCTGGAATTTAATTAATTATTTAAATTAATTCAAAAATGGAATAATGATATCAGCACGATGTCATGCTGACGTCAGCAGTCAACAGAGTTGACTGGTCAACCTGACCAGTGGGTCCCACTGGTCAGTGACACATTTTAATTAAACATTTTAATTAACCTAATTAGTATCAATTAGGGGTGGGCCCCACTGTCATTGACTACTTAATTAACTAATTAACAGATCAGGTTAATTAGGTCACTAAGGTGTAATTAGTTTAATTAGTTGTTTAATTTAATTAATCAAAATTAATTAAGTTAATTAATTAATAAATTAATTAATTTTATTTTTATTCTTAATTACGTTCTGGGGCGGGCCCCACATGTCATAGGGCCATAGGGGCCTTAACGGGCACAGGCACACGTTAACGGGCGGTGGTGCGGGCGCCCAAACGGACGGGTGCCCGAGGGGGCACCGAGCAGGCCCGACGCATGCTGGCACCGGCGGCGGAGGTGGCTGCGGCAGTGTGACGCCCGGATAATTAGGCTACAGTAATCCCACGTTAACGATGCCATGTCACTTTGATTACTGTTAGTAATCTCGCGTTAGTTCGAAACGATACAAATTCAAAATCAAAATCAAGCAAACAATAAAAGTTTTTCAAAATTTAAAACAAAAGTGTTCGGGAGATGCCATATTTTACATAGGTCGATATGGTGTAATAAACACAATTTTATAAACTGCCTAAGTATTTTAAAATAAATAAAGACAGAAAAGGAAAATAAATAAAAGAAAGAAACTAACAGAACAAAAAAAATATAAAAGGACCCCCCCCCACCGGGCCAGCTGGCCCAGCTGTTAGCCAGGCCGGCCCAGCTGCTGGCCAGCCCAACTGGCCCCAACCGGCCCACCCCGCGCCTGGCCTATATGGCCCCTCACCCCGAAACCCTAACCCCTCCCCTAGTCACCCACTCCCCCCACTCGCCCCCTCCCCCAGTCGCTCTTCCCCCTCCTCCCCGATCCAGATCGGATCGGGGGGAACGAACCTCCCGCCCGACGCCGCCACCCGTCGCCTCCACCTCGCCCTCGTCCGCCGCCACGCCGCCCCACGCCGCCTGGATCGCCCCTGCCGCTCGACGACGACGCCGGAGCCGTCCCTTGCCACAGCCGCTCGTCTCCCCGTCGCGCGGCCGTCCTCGTCCTCCTCCCCGAATGGCCTCCACGAGCCCGCGTCGCCGACTCGCCGGAACGCCACCTTCACATCGCCGTCGTCCCCATCTTCCCCCACGAGCCCCGCTGCCCCGTGCCCTACACCCCGCCGTGAGCAAGCCCCTCCCTCTCCTCTCTCCCTCCCGTGTCGACCGCGCCACCATGCCCCGCGCGCCCCGCTCCGCTCCACTCCGGCGGCCCGCGCTCACCGTGGCCTCGCGCGCGCCCCGGCCCCTGCTGCTGCACTGCTGCTGCTCCGCGCGGCACCCGCCCGTGCAGCGCCCAGCCGTCGCCCTTGCTCCCCGTGGCAAACCCCGTCGCCGCACGGCCCCCTCCGTCTCCGCGCCGTTCCGGCCGCCTGCCGGTGCCGTGGCCGCCGGCGCCCCGTGGCGCTGGGCTGCACCCGTTACGGCTGCGTCCAGGTGACCCGACGCCCACACGCCCGCTAAGGCCCCTTCGGGCCACTGACCAGGGGGGCCCAGCCCACAAAACGTTTTAAAAGAAAATGGAAATGAAAATAAAATAAAATGAATTAATTAATTTAATAATTAATTAAATTAATTAATTAGTGAATTAATTAAGTTAATTAATTCTATTTAATTAACCTAATTAATTAGTTAGTTTAATTAAACAGTAACTGGATTAGCTAAACCCTAACTAACCTAAACAGAGGATGACAGGTGGGCCCCGCTGGACCCACGGGCCAGGTTTGACCTTGGTCAGCTGGGTTTGACCTGCTGACGTCATGGTGATGTCATGCTGACATCACCTTTCACTGTTCTGGATAATGTTCAATTTAAATAATTAAATAAATTTCGAAAATGCCTAAAACTTTGATAAATCATAGAAAATAAACCGTAACTCGGATTAAAATATTTTCAACATGAAAGTGGCTCAGAACGATGAGACGATTCCGGATACGCAGTCCGTTCGTCCGCCACACACCCCTAACATATCAAACTCGCAACTTTCCCCCTCCGGCTCCTCTGCCCGAAAACACGAAACACCGGGAATACTTTCCCGGATGATTCCCCCCTTAACCAGTACCACCTCATACCACGTTAGGGCACGCCTAGCATCGCTTCTTGGCATGTCATGCATCGATATGCATCTGTTTACTTGGTATTCATTGTTTCTTCCCCCTCTTCTCTCCGATAGACTACGAGACCGACGCTGCTGCTGCCCAGTTCGACTACGGAGTTGACGACCCCTCTCTCTTGCCAGAGCAACCAGGCAAGCCCCCCCTTGATCACCAGATATCGCCTACTCTTCTCTATACTGCTTGCATTAGAGTAGCGTAGCATGTTACTGCTTTCCGTTAATCCTATTCTGCTGCATAGCCTGTCATTGCTGCTACAGTCATTGATACCTTACCCGCAATCCTAAATGCTTAGTATAGGATGCTAGTTTATCATCATTGGCCCTACATTCTTGTCAGTCTGCCTTGCTATACTATCGGGCCGTGATCACTTGGGAGGTGATCACGGGTATATACTATACATATATACATACTATACAGATGGTGACTAAAGTCGGGTCAGCTCATTGAGTACCCGCAAGTGATTCTGACGAGGGGGCTGAAAGGACAGGTGGCTCCATCCCGGTAGAGGTGGGCCTGGGTTCCCGACGGCCCTCGACTGTTACTTTGTGGCGGAGCGACAGGGCAGGTTGAGACCACCTAGGAGACAGGTGGGCCTGGCCCTGTTCGGCGTTCGCGGATACTTAACACGCTTAACGAGATCTTGGTATTTGATCTGAGTCGGCTACGAGCCTATACGCACTAACCATCTACGTGGGAGTAGTTATGGGTATCCCGACGTCGTGGTATCAGCCGAAGCACTTCAGACGTCAGCGACGGAGCGGCGCGCGCCGAATTGGACTGGAACGCCTACTAGGGCTAGGTCTGCTTTCGGCCGCCCTCGCAACGTGCAGGTGTGCTATGGGCGATGGGCCCAGACCCCTGTGCGCTTAGGTTTAGACCGGCGTGCTGGCCTCTCTGTTGTGCCTAGGTGGGGCTGCGACGTGTTGATCTTCCGAGGCCGGGCATGACCCAGGAAAGTGTGTCCGGCCAAATGGGATCGAGCGTGTTGGGTTATGTGGTGCACCCCTGCAGGGAAGTTAATCTATTCGAATAGCCGTGATCTTCGGTAACAGGACGACTTGGAGTTGTACCTTGACCTTATGACAACTAGAACCGGATACTTAATAAAACACACCCTTCCAAGTTCCACAGACAACCCGGTGATCGCTTTTCCGCAGGGCGACGAGGAGAGGATCGCCGGGTAGGTTTATGCTATGCGATGCTACTTGGAGATGCTACTTGGAGATGCTACTTGGAGGACTTCAATCTACTCTCTTCTACATGCTGCAAGACGGAGGCTGCCAGAAGCGTAGTCTTCGACAGGATTAGCTATCCCCCTCTTATTCTGGCATTCTGCAGTTCAGTCCACAGATATGGCCTCCTTACACATATACCCATGCATATGTAGTGTAGTTCCTTGCTTGCGAGTACTTTGGATGAGTACTCACGGTTGCTTTCTCCCCCCTTTTTCCCCTTTCCTTTCTTTCTGGTTGTCGCAACCAGATGCTGGAGCCATGGAGCCAGACGCCACCGTCGACGACGACCCCTACTACACTGGAGGTGCCTACTACTACGTGCAGCCCGCTGACGACGACCAGGAGTAGTTTAGGAGGATCCCAGGCAGGAGGCCTGCGCCTCTTTCGATCTGTATCCCAGTTTGTGCTAGCCTTCTTAAGGCAAACTTGTTTAACTTATGTCTGTACTCAGATATTGTTGCTTCCGCTGACTCGTCTATGATCGAGCACTTGTATTCGAGCCCTCGAGGCCCCTGGCTTGTATTATGATGCTTGTATGACTTATTTTATTTGTAGAGTTGTGTTGTGATATCTTCCCGTGAGTCCCTGATCTTGATCGTACACATTTGCGTGCATGATTAGTGTACGATTGAATCGGGGGCGTCACAAGTTGGTATCAGAGCCGACTGCCTGTAGGAATCCCCCTTCCACACTCCTTGGCCGAAGTCGAGTCTAGACATTGCAAAACTTTTACTAACATGGCTGTGCGGCCCATGGGCCCACGTCGCCATTGGGTGGTACTAGGATCTTTTACTCCTCGACCTTTACTCTGGGATTCTGAACTCTCTTCTATTCGGGTTAAACGATTTTTACAAAAATCTAACTTTAGGTTCTCGAAAATACTTTCTCCCGGAGAGGCCCTTCAGTCCAGATGATCACCGACTGCACCAGAAGATTTCGAAGATACTCTCCGATTTTCTCTTGAGACCTTGTGCCCGTTGCCTTTGCAATTCCCTACCACTGAAATATCCCTATGGATAAATACTTACACCTGTCGTGCATACTTTTATTCTCAGTCGATCTTGTTATTACAAGATACCCTGAGAATATTTTGTGACTACTGCCTTGCAGTTCTTTGCCACCTGAATACCCCTAAGAATAACTTCTCGCACCTTCCGAGTATCCGCTCATCCCAGTTGTTCAGGTGTTTCACAAAAGTCTTTGAAATACTATTCAATCCTCCGAAAATCCTTAGCAGCTTTATTGCTCTGCAAATACTTGTCTACTAGCATTATGGATGCTTCCCATATATCTGACAATATTCACTAGTATCTTTTGACACCGTCATTTTGATCCTATTGATTCAACATGTGTGCGAATGCACACAATCATCTATCAACCCTTCTAACTTATCTTTCCGACTGAGACATCATTTTGAACATGAGCTGGTTCTCGACCAAACTATTTGTCGCCAATTGTGCCTCTGGTTTATCCAACTTATCCATCCTTGGTCAGAGCGACTGCTTCTGATCTTTTGTTTTGGAAATCATAATTCCTTTGTTATCTAAGCATCGAATTATTCCGATGTTCTATAATATGATGCCCGTGCATTCTTTCTGGAATACCGATACTCACCTCAACTCCGTTGTGGATCGCCCGATCCATTGTTGGATTGCTATCCGACAGTGTCCTTCATATTCAATCACCTTGTGAGTTCTTCCCCTGATACATAGTGCCTTTGGTAAATTGTATCATCTGCTTGGCCAACCATGCTCTGCTTTCGAGCTGGTGGTATTTACTATTGAAGTTTGTGGTATATGTTCCTAAGATGCCCTGATGGGTTGAACCTACGCCTTCCCTAATCCGTGTGAACCCGAAAGATTACACGGATCATATTTATCTGGTATTGCACCAGATAAAAAAAACACTTTCAACAACTAATGTCATTTTCGAAATACGAGAGGTGAATGAAAGGTTATGCATTGAAGAAGTGGGAGTCGACCTTGAACTTTGTGTTCATGCCCATGGACATGATGTAGATCATATCATTAAAGCTTCTCTTAAATTAATTATTCCCTTGGTATAAGTTCTTATATCTGGGATTTGGCCTTTTGCAATCGTGGTTCCGACCATGATCTCCTTGAAATACCATTTCTCGTGCAAGTTTAAGCACTTACCTTCTTTAGAGCAATACCCCAGTCTAAGCTCTACTTTAGACTATCGTCGAGTATTACCCCCTGGTATCTCGAGATTATCTTGGAACTGCATAACTCCTTATGAGTTCTTCATCAAGTACTACATACTCACCGATTACAATTTTTCATGGGCTCGGAGTTATTGAACACTCAAAGACACCGATAACTGAACCGAGTCCGCTCTACGGTTCAACAACTCTTCAGTAAGCTTCTATAAGTACGAGTTTGTACCCGATCACGCCATTCCTAGCCTGTTTGGCTATATCATTGTCGTGACGATTCTAACGGTGCTACCTGGTCCTTATTCTCGGAGCACCAATTTTCGACGATGAACTAACCTTACGTCGATTTTTCTCGTCATACCCTTTCACCTTAAACAACAAGCTTGAGTTCGAGTTTGTGTCGTAACTGTGGTTCCAATGACCTCTTGCTTCATCATTCCTTTGACTTGATGTCGTCGCTGATTGACTACATCTGCATGAAATCTCTCGACAATTGTGTCGTGATCACCATCAACCTTATGAGCTCTTCCAGGAATTCAATTGAATTCATGATGGGTAATACCATCCTTGCCCCTCGATGATTCCTGTTCTCATCGACCACTTTATTGCCTTCCGTTCAACACAACTTGTTCGCGCTTTGTGTAAACCTTGAGATCACTGCTACCCAGCAGTTGATCTTCCTTACCTCGGAAGTATTACCATCACTTTTTGTCAAGAATGTGGTGAGAATTTCACCACCTCTTAATAATTCTTGATATCTTAATACTTCTTGCCATCTTCGTTCATTCCTTGGTCCCCGTATTGTTTTCAACCGGAATACCGACAATGGAGCTATGACGTGTGAATTCAAAACTTCTAGCAACCCTATTGCTTTGAAGTGAATGGGCGATAGTTCATTCTAAGTCCTTCGCTAATTGAATCACCATTCTAACATTGGTCGTGCAACCCAACCCGTACTTCGGGCGCACCCTTCAACCAATGTTTAATTGTGTATGTTTTCCTCGAGCATACTTCCTTATATCATTTGATCTGACAAATGTTATCTCCTTGTTCACTTAATGGTGGAAATCCATCTTTTGGGAATCTCGGTGAATTGCCGTTGAGTTCACCAGACACCTCCTTGTCCTCTCCTTGGTTTAATGGTGAACTATTGCTTCAGAAACCCGCTCCCATAGTTCATTTCCCGAGAAGCTTGCAATGCCATTTCAACGATTTGTGTTGCGCCTTTTCTTCTCGGACATCCTGAGTCTCAGGTATCCTGACACCAATCGGATCTGAATCTCGGTCAGATATGATGGTTGGGACAACTTTCCAAGAGTTATGACGTTGATCCTTTGATGACCCGGTAACATGATGTCATGCCTAGCACCCCCCCCCCCGGCTGGAGGACCTATCATTATAGATTCCTTTTCAGCAAGGTTACCCATTCATCCATGAGGAAATTGTAAGACTTATTCTACTAGTTATTCCTGATGGATCCTTCGTGTTTCCAAAGTCTGATCTTCACCTGATGACCATGTCAATGCTATCTCGAAGCATGTCTATGGTACTCCGATTTTCAACAAGACCATTTGAAGCCCAATGCTAAATGTTTCTTGCTCAATTACCCAAACACCGTTGTATGGGCAATGTCATGAAAATTCTCTCCCCTACCTAAAGAGTTTTCTACATAATATCCTGTCATGGATATCTTGCTCTGCTTGTCCTGGGGAAGGATATACCCCTGATATACGTGTTTTAAGCACATCTTCCTTCCCGTTGTTTTGTTCAAAATTTCTTGTAAACCACTTAACCGAGCAGTGGTAATCCCCTGCTTAGGTAAACACCTCGGTGTACCTTCCTGTCTGGTGTAACCCTGTTACTATTTTGATGACATTCCGGTAGCCACCGATGGACGAGAACTTTGCCTATTGGTCCGCCTCGTTCAACGAGCAGGAAATGGTTCTCTTCGTCCCTCGCCCTTGGTATCGATGTTGTTGCCGACATATCTGACAGGCTAACCTTTGACACGCCTTACTATCATGACCGTGCAAAATGTCGGCCCCCTTCCTACTTTCAACCACATGGTGGCCCCATAACCCACAGTTCCACAGGATCGAAACCTGACTCTCCTGTACACCCCCTGTTCCCAAAGTTATTCCTCTTGCGTGGACTCGTACATAATTCATGAGCCACCTTTCGATGAGATCATCAATTCTGGCAATGAAAACAATAATTATTCCGTTGCTTGAAACCCCTTTCACCTTTTGACTAGGCATTGAACGATTGCCTGGCTGCCTGAAACTTCTTGTTGGACCTTCCAACTTTACTCTCGATGTGTTCTATTTGTTCAACTCGAGAGGTACTCATATGCTCATTCATGGGTTAATCCCGGGTTATTACCCTTATAGCATTCTGTCGTTTTCGATCTACCCCGTTACCTATTCGTAAATACGATGAAGATCCCGAAGAAAAGATGCCGACTTCATCATAAGGACCTGAAGCAGAGAAATGAAGACATCAATGTAATGGATCGACCTCTTCGAGGAGAGCAACCAAGACAAGAAGATCCGTTAGACTTTCATAACCAGGACTTCCCCCTTACTACCTCTTAAATCTCGGGACGAGATTTCTTGTAGTGGAGGAGAATTGTGACGCCCGGATAATTAGGCTACAGTAATCCCACGTTAACGATGCCATGTCACTTTGATTACTGTTAGTAATCTCGCGTTAGTTCGAAACGATACAAATTCAAAATCAAAATCAAGCAAACAATAAAAGTTTTTCAAAATTTAAAACAAAAGTGTTCGGGAGATGCCATATTTTACATAGGTCAATATGGTGTAATAAACACAATTTTATAAACTGCCTAAGTATTTTAAAATAAATAAAGACAGAAAAGGAAAATAAATAAAAGAAAGAAACTAACAGAACAAAAAAAATATAAAAGGACCCCCCCCACTGGGCCAGCTGGCCCAGCTGTTAGCCAGGCCGGCCCAGCTGCTGGCCAGCCCAACTGGCCCCAACCGGCCCACCCCGCGCCTGGCCTATATGGCCCCTCACCCCGAAACCCTAACCCCTCCCCTAGTCACCCACTCCCCCCACTCGCCCCCTCCCCCAGTCGCTCTTCCCCCTCCTCCCCGATCCAGATCGGATCGGGGGGAACGAACCTCCCGCCCGACGCCGCCACCCGTCGCCTCCACCTCGCCCTCGTCCGCCGCCACGCCGCCCCACGCCGCCTGGATCGCCCCTGCCGCTCGACGACGACGCCGGAGCCGTCCCTTGCCACAGCCGCTCGTCTCCCCGTCGCGCGGCCGTCCTCGTCCTCCTCCCCGAATGGCCTCCACGAGCCCGCGTCGCCGACTCGCCGGAACGCCACCTTCACATCGCCGTCGTCCCCATCTTCCCCCACGAGCCCCGCTGCCCCGTGCCCTACTCCCCGCCGTGAGCAAGCCCCTCCCTCTCCTCTCTCCCTCCCGTGTCGACCGCGCCACCATGCCCCGCGCGCCCCGCTCCGCTCCACTCCGGCGGCCCGCGCTCACCGTGGCCTCGCGCGCGCCCCGGCCCCTGCTGCTGCACTGCTGCTGCTCCGCGCGGCACCCGCCCGTGCAGCGCCCAGCCGTCGCCCTTGCTCCCCGTGGCAAACCCCGTCGCCGCACGGCCCCCTCCGTCTCCGCGCCGTTCCGGCCGCCTGCCGGTGCCGTGGCCGCCGGCGCCCCGTGGCGCTGGGCTGCACCCGTTACGGCTGCGTCCAGGTGACCCGACGCCCACACGCCCGCTAAGGCCCCTTCGGGCCACTGACCAGGGGGGCCCAGCCCACAAAACGTTTTAAAAGAAAATGAAAATGAAAATAAAATAAAATGAATTAATTAATTTAATAATTAATTAAATTAATTAATTAGTGAATTAATTAAGTTAATTAATTCTATTTAATTAACCTAATTAATTAGTTAGTTTAATTAAACAGTAACTGGATTAGCTAAACCCTAACTAACCTAAACAGAGGATGACAGGTGGGCCCCGCTGGACCCACGGGCCAGGTTTGACCTTGGTCAGCTGGGTTTGACCTGCTGACGTCATGGTGATGTCATGCTGACATCACCTTTCACTGTTCTGGATAATGTTCAATTTAAATAATTAAATAAATTTCGAAAATGCCTAAAACTTTGATAAATCATAGAAAATAAACCGTAACTCGGATTAAAATATTTTCAACATGAAAGTGGCTCAGAACGACGAGACGATTCCGGATACGCAGTCCGTTCGTCCGCCACACACCCCTAACATATCAAACTCGCAACTTTCCCCCTCCGGCTCCTCTGCCCGAAAACACGAAACACCGGAAATACTTTCCCGGATGATTCCCCCCTTAACCAGTACCACCTCATACCACGTTAGGGCACGCCTAGCATCGCTTCTTGACATGTCATGCATCGATATGCATCTGTTTACTTGGTATTCATTGTTTCTTCCCCCTCTTCTCTCCGGTAGACTACGAGACCGACGCTGCTGCTGCCCAGTTCAACTACGGAGTTGACGACCCCTCTCTCTTGCCAGAGCAACCAGGCAAGCCCCCCCCTTGATCACCAGATATCGCCTATTCTCCTCTATACTGCTTGCATTAGAGTAGTGTAGCATGTTACTGCTTTCGTTAATCCTATTCTGATGCATAGCCTGACATTGTCGCTACATCTGTTGATACCTTACCCGCAATCCTAAATGCTTAGTATAGGATGCTAGTTTATCATCATTGGCCCTACATTCTTGTCAGTCTGCCTTGCTATACTATCGGGCCGTGATCACTTGGGAGGTGATCACGGGTATATACTATACATACATACATACTATACAGATGGTGACTAAAGTCGGGTCAGCTCATTGAGTACCCGCAAGTGATTCTGACGAGGGGGCTGAAAGGACAGGTGGCTCCATCCCGGTAGAGGTGGGCCTGGGTTCCCGACGGCCCTCGACTGTTACTTTGTGGCGGAGCGACAGGGCAGGTTGAGACCACCTAGGAGACAGGTGGGCCTGGCCCTGTTCGGCGTTCGCGGATACTTAACACGCTTAACGAGATCTTGGTATTTGATCTGAGTCGGCTACGAGCCTATACGCACTAACCATCTACGTGGGAGTAGTTATGGGTATCCCGACGTCGTGGTATCAGCCGAAGCACTTCAGACGTCAGCGACGGAGCGGCGCGCGCCGGATTGGAACGTAAGCCTGCTCTTGTATTAAGGGGCTAGTTCTGCTTTCGGCCGCCCTCGCAACGTGCAGGTGTGCTATGGGCGATGGGCCCAGACCCCTGTGCGCTTAGGTTTAGACCGGCGTGCTGGCCTCTCTGTTTTGCCTAGGTGGGGCTGCGACGTGTTGATCTTCCGAGGCCGGGCATGACCCAGGAAAGTGTGTCCGGCCAAATGGGATCGAGCGTGTTGGGTTATGTGGTGCACCCCTGCAGGGAAGTTAATCTATTCGAATAGCCGTGATCTTCGGTAACAGGACGACTTGGAGTTGTACCTTGACCTTATGACAACTAGAACCGGATACTTAATAAAACACACCCTTCAAAGTTCCACAGACAACCCGGTGATCGCTTTTCCGCAGGGCGACGAGGAGAGGATCGCCGGGTAGGTTTATGCTATGCGATGCTACTTGGAGATGCTACTTGGAGATGCTACTTGGAGGACTTCAATCTACTCTCTTCTACATGCTGCAAGACGGAGGCTGCCAGAAGCGTAGTCTTCGACAGGATTAGCTATCCCCCTCTTATTCTGGCATTCTGCAGATCAGTCCACAGATATGGCCTCCTTACACATATACCCATGCATATGTAGTGTAGTTCCTTGCTTGCGAGTACTTTGGATGAGTACTCACGGTTGCTTTCTCCCCCCTTTTTTTTCCTTTCCTTTCTTTCTGGTTGTCGCAACCAGATGCTGGAGCCATGGAGCCAGACGCCACCGTCGACGATGACCCCTACTACACTGGAGGTGCCTACTACTACGTGCTGCCCGCTGATGGCGAACGGGAGTAGTTTAGGAGGATCCCAGGCAGGAGGCCTGCGCCTCTTTCGATCTGTATCCCAGTTTGTGCTAGCCTTCTTAAGGCAAACTTGTTTAACTTATGTCTGTACTCAGATATTGTTGCTTCCGCTGACTCGTCTATGATCGAGCACTTGTATTCGAGCCCTCGAGGCCCCTGGCTTGTATTATGATGCTTGTATGACTTATTTTATTTGTAGAGTTGTGTTGTGATATCTTCCCGTGAGTCCTTGATCTTGATCGTACACATTTGCGTGCATGATTAGTGTACGATTGAATCGGGGGCGTCACAGGCAGGGAGCCGCAGGGCGGTGGCGGGGCAACACCGGGTCCACGGTGACCAACAGGGGCGCGTCCATGGCGAACAGGGGAAGGCCTGTGGCGCGAGTCTTCGCGACGACCAAAGGGGAAGGGGCGGTGACCAGCGGGCGGGGGGGGGGGGGGGGGGGGCGACGGGCACGACCCGGTCGGTGTAGCGCGTGGCCAGGGCGCGGCCGGCCGCGGTGAGCGCGGGGCCGGAGCGCACGAGGCGCGGCGACGGTCGCGGGGGAGAGGGAGTGCGAGGAGAGGGGGCGGGAGCCCGGGGCCTCACCGCGGGTTCGCAGGGTCAAGGGCAGCGGGGCTCGGGGTGGTCGACGGCGACGATCGGGCGACGAGGAGGCAGGCCGTTGAGGTGGTCCGGCGAGGAAGGCCGCGGCAGTGGCGTTCCGTGCGGCGGCGGCGGTTCGATCCCCCCGATCCAATCGGGGGCGCGGAGGAGGGGAAAGGGGGAGGCTTGCGGAGGGAGGCGAGGCGACGGCAGCAGGGCGGCGCCGGCGACGGGCGCCGTCGTCGAGGTCGCGAGCGGGGCGGGATCGGGGCGATCCCGATTCAGATCGAGGAGGAGCGGGCGACGTGGGGATCGAGCGAGTGGGGGTGTGTGGATTTAGGGTTTCGGTCGATGGGGGTTATGGGGAGTGGGGTGGGCCGGCCTGGTGGCCCAGAGGCCAGCAAGGCCGAAGCCCAATGGGGGAGGGGGTTTGCTCTCTTTTTTTTTGGTTAGTTTGTTTTCTGTTTTTTGTATTTTCTTTCTTTTATTTCTTTACTCTTTATTTATTTTTCCTTTCTGTTTTATTTCTGGTTTCTCTTTCATTTAGTTTTTATCTAATATTAAAATGATCCCGAATTTAGTAATACATTAAAACCCACTATAACAATAGGTCTTACCCCAAAACAAATTAGTTTAGTATTTTGTTAATTATAAAAGCATTTAAATATTGGTTTTTGCTACTGTTTTATTCACCTAAGGGCATTTAAACATTTTATAAAAATGTGGTTTCTCCACCATAATTACCTATGCATTAGTTGGATCACTCCGAACATTTTAGTGTTAATATTTGAAAACTTTTATTGTTTCATTGATTTTTTTGAATTTGAATTCGAATCGGTTCCGAACTAACGCGAGATTAGCAACAGTAACCGTGGTGACGTGGCATCATTAACGGAGAAAATTTTGATTATTGCTACGTTCTCCAACAGTGGCATCATGAGCTAGGTCTATGCGTAGTTTCTATGCACGAGTAGAACACAAAGTAGTTGTGGGCGTTGATTTTGTTCAATATTCTTACCGTTACTAGTCCAATCTTGATTCGGTGGCATTGTGGGATGAAGCGGCCCGGACCGACCTTACACGTACTCTTACGTGAGACTGGTTCCACCGACTGACATGCACTAGTTGCATAAGGTGGCTAGCGGGTGTCTGTCTCTCCCACTTTAGTCGGATCGGATTCGATGAAAAGGGTCCTTATGAAGGGTAAATAGCAATTGGCATATCACGTTGTGGTTTTTGCGTAGGTAAGAAATGTTCTTGCTAGAAACCCATAGTAGCCACGTAAAACATGCAAACAACAATTAGAGGACGTCTAACTTGTTTTTGCAGGGTATGCTATGTGATGCGATATGACCAAGAAGAATGTGATGAATGATATGTGATGTATGAGATTGATCATGTTCTTGTAATAGGAATCACG
The DNA here is from genome assembly GCF_018294505.1 of Triticum aestivum. NCBI lineage: Eukaryota > Viridiplantae > Streptophyta > Magnoliopsida > Poales > Poaceae > Triticum > Triticum aestivum. The sequence goes on from NC_057809.1 coordinate 598,687,899, forward strand.
ACTTGCATGTCGATGAGTATGACAACCGGCAGGAGCCATAGGAGTTGTCTTTATTTATTTATGACCTGCGTGTCAACATAAACGTCATGTAATTACTTTACTTTATTGCTAACCGGTAGCCATAGAAGTAGAAGTAATAGTTGGCGAGACAACTTCATGAAGACACGATGATGGAGATCATGATGATGGAGATCATGGTGTCATGCCGGTGACGATAATGATCATGGAGCCCCGAAGATGGAGATCAAAAGGAGCAATATGATATTGGCCATATCATGTCACTATTTGATTGCATATGATGTTTATCATGTTTATACATCTTATTTGCTTAGAACGACGGTAGTAAATAAGATGATCCCTCATAATAATTTCAAGAAAGTGTTCCCCCTAAATGTGCACCGTTGCGACAGTTCGTTGTTTCGAAGCACCACGTGATGATCGGGTGTGATAGATTCTAACGTTCACATACAACGGGTGTAAGACAGATTTACACACGCGAAACACTTAGGTTGACTTGACGAGCCTAGCATGTACAGACATGGCCTCGGAAAACAAGAGACCGAAAGGTCGAGCATGAGTCGTATGGTAGATACGATCAACATGAAGATGTTCACCGATGTTGACTAGTCCGTCTCACGTGATGATCGGACACGGCCTAGTTGACTCGGATCATGTAATCACTTAGATGACTAGAGGGATGTCTATCTGAGTGGGAGTTCACAAGATAAACTTAATTATCCTAAACATAGTCAAAAGGTCTTCGCAAATTATGTCATAGCTCGCGCTTCAGTTCTACTGTTTAGATATGTTCCTAGAGAAAATTTAGTTGAAAGTTGATAGTAGTAATTATGCGGACTAGGTCCGTAAACTGATGTTTGTCCTCATTGCTTCATAGAAGGCTTATGTCCTTAATGCACCGCTCAGTGTGCTGAACCTCGAACGTTGTCTATGGATGTTTCGAACATCTGACATACACATTTTGATAACTACGTGATAGTTCAGTTAAACGGCTTAGAGTTGAGGCACCAAAGACGTTTTGAAACGTCGCGAAACATATGAGATGTTTCGAGGGTTGAAATTGGGATTTCAGGCTCGTGCCCACGTCAAGAGGTATAAGACCTCCGACGATTTTCTTAGCCTGCAAACTAAGGGAGAAAAGCTCAATTGTTGAACTTGTGCTCAGATTGTCTGAGTACAACAATCGCTTGAATCGAGTGGGAGTTGATCTTCCAGATGAAATAGTGATGGTTCTCCGAAGTCATTACCACCAAGCTGCTTGAGCTTCGTGATGAACTATAATATATCAGGGACATATATGATGATCCTTGAGATATTCGCGATGTTTGACACCACAAAAGTAGAGATCAAGAAGGAGCATCAATTGTTGATGGTTGGTGAAACCACTAGCTTCAAGAAGGGCAAGGGCAAAAAAGGGATGCTTCATGAAACGGCAAATCAGCTGCTGCTCTAGTGAAGAAACCCAAGGTTGAACCCAAACCCAAGACTAAGTGCTTCTGTAATAAAGGGAACAACCACTGGAGCAGAATTACCCTAGATACTTGGTAGGTAAGAAGGCTGGCAAGGTTGATAGAAGTATATTGGATGTATTATGTTAATGTGTACTTTACTAGTACTCCTAGTAGCACCAGGGTATTAGATACCGGTTCGGTTGCTAAGTGTTAGTAACTCAAAATAAAAGCTACGGAATAAACGAAGACTAGCCAAAAGTGAGATGACGATATGTGTTGGAAGTATTTCCATGGTTGATCAAATATCGTACGCTCCCTCTACCATCAAGATTGGTGTTTGCGTTGAGCATAGATATGATTGGATTATGTCTATCGCAATACGGTTATTCATTTAAAGAGAATAAGGGTTACTCTATTTATTTGAATAATACCTTCAATGGTCTTACACCTAAAATGAATGGTTTATTGAATCTCGATCGTAGTGATACACATGTTCATGCCAAAAGATAGTAATGATAGTACCACCTACTTGTGGCACTGCCACGTAAGTCATATCGGTATAAAACGCATGAAGAAGCTCCATGTTGATGGATCTTTGGGATCACTTGTTTTGAAAGGTTTGAGACATGCGAACCATCTCTATTGGTGTATATGCATGAAGAAACTCCATGAAAATGGACCGTTTGGACTCACTTGATTCTGAATCACTTGAGACATGCAAATCATACCACATGGGCAAGATGACTGAAAGCCTCGTTTTCAGTAAAATGGAACTAGAAAGCAACTTGTTGGAAGTAATACATTTTGATGTGTGCAATCCAATGAGTGCTGAGGCATGCAGTGGATATCGTTATGTTCTTACTTCACAGATGATTTGAGTAGATGTTGAGTATATTTACTTGATGAATCACGAGTCTGAATTATTGAAAGGTTCAAGTAATTTCAGGGTGAAGTTGAAAGATCGTCGTGACAAGAGGATAAAATATCTATGATATGATCATAGAGATGAATATCTGAATTACGAGTTTGGCATAGAATTAAGACATTGTGGAAATTGTTTCACAACTAATACAGCCTGGAACACCATAGTGTGATGGTGTGTCCGAACATCATAACTGCACCCTATTGGATATGATGCATACCATGATGTCTCTTATCGAATTACCACGATAGTTTATGGGTTAGGCATTAGAGACAACCACATTCACTTTAAATAGGGTACCATGTAATTCCGATGAGATGACACCGTATGAACTATGGTTTAGAGAAACCTAAGCTGTCATTTCTTAAAAGTTTGGGGCTGCGACACTTATGCGAAAAAGTTTCAGGCTGATAAGCTCGAACCCAAAGCGGATAAATGCATCTTCATAGGACACCCAAAACAGTTGGGTATACCTCCTGTCTCAGAACCGAAAGCAATAAGGGATTGTTTCTAGAATCGGGTCCTTTCTCGAGGAAAAGTTTCTCTCGAAAGAATTGAGTGGGAGGATGGTGGAGACTTGATGAGGTTATTGAACCGTCTCTTCAACTAGTGTGTGGCAGGGCACAGGAAGTTGTTCCTGTGGCACCTACAACAATTGAAGTGGAAGCTTATGATAGTGATCATGAAACTTCAGACCAAGTCACTACCAAACCTCGTGGGATGACAAGGATGCGTACTACTTCAGAGTGGTACGTGATCCTGTCTTGGAAGTCATGTTGCTAGACAACAGTGAACCTACGAGCCATGGAGAAGCGATGGTGGGCCCGGATTCCGATAAATGGCTCGAGGCCATAAAATCCGAGATAGGATCCATGTATGAAAACAAAGTGTAGACTTTGGAAGAACTACTTGATGGTCGTAAGGCTGTTAGGTACATATGGATTTTAAAAGGAAGACAGACAATGATGGTAAGTATCACCATTAAGAAAGCTCGACTTGTCGTTAAGATGTTTTCCGACAAGTTTAAGGAGTTGACTACGATGAGACTTTCTCACTCGTAGCGATGCTAAGAGTCTGTTGGAATTATATTAGTGATTACTGCATTATTTATGAAATCTTGCACATAGGATGTCAAAACATTGTTTCCTCGATGATTTTCTTGAGGAAAGGTTGTATGTGATACAACCGGAAGGTTTTGTCAATCCTGAAAGATGCTAATAAGTATGCAAAGCTCCAGCAATCCTTCTAAGGACTGGAGTAAGCATCTCGGAGTTGGAATGTATGCTTTGATGAGATGATCAAAGATTTTGGGTTTATACAAAGTTTATGAGAAACTTGTATTTCCAAAGAAGTGAGTGGGAGCACTATAGAATTTCTGATGAGTATATGTTGTTGACATATTATGGATCAGAAATGATGTAGAATTTCTGGAAAGCATATAGGGTTATTTGGAAAGTGTTTTTCAATGGAAAGCCTGGATTAAGCTACTTGAACATTGAGCATCAAGATCTATAAGGATAGATCAAAACGCTTAATGGTACTTTCAAATGAGCACATACCTTAACATGATCTTGAAGGGGTTCAAGATGGATCAGTCAAAGAAGGAGTACTTGCCTGAGTTGTGAGGTATGAAGTTAAGACTTAAAGCTCGACCACGGCAGAAGAAAGAGAAAGGACGAATGTCGTCCCCTATGCTTTTGTCATAGGCTCTATACGGTATGCCATACTGAGTACCACACCTGATGTGTGCCTTGCCACATATCTGGCAAGAGGGTACAAAGGTAATCTAGGAGTAGATCACCAGATAGCGGTCTAAATTATCCTTAGAGGAATAAGGATATGTTTCTCGGTTATGGAGGTGATAAAGAGTTCGATGTAAAGAGTTACGTTGATGCAAGCTTAACACCTATCTGGATAGCTCTGAGTAGAGATACCGGATACGTATAATGGAGCAACAATTTAGAATAGCTCCAAGTAGAACAGTTATTTGAAATGGCTCCAAATATAGCGTAGTAGCTGCATCTACAAGATGACATAGAGATTTGCGAAGTACATACGGATCTGAAAGATTCAGACCCGTTGACTATAATATCTCGCACAAGCATAACATGATCAAACCCAGAACTCATCGAGTGTTAATCACATGGTAATGTGAACTAGATTATTGACTCTAGTAAACTCTTTGGGTGTTAGTCACATGGGGATGTGACCTTGAGTGTTAATCACATATCGATGTGAACTGGATTATTGACTCTAGTGCAAGTGGGAGACTCCGGTCATCGACGTCACTACATTCACCATTATTGCTTACAATCTAAAGTTCCATCAATACCATATCTACTGGTTGGATTGCACTTGTTTATGTTGGAAATATGCCCTAGAGGCAATAATAAATTGATTATTATTATATTTCCTTGTTCATGATAATCGTTTATTATCCATGCTAGAATTGTATTGATAGGAAACTCAGATACATGTGTGGATACATAGACAACACCATGTCCCTAGTAAGCCTCTAGTTGACTAGCTCGTTGATCAATAGATGGTTACGGTTTCCTGACCATGAACATTGGATGTCGTTGATGACGGGATCACATCATTAGGAGAATGATGTGATGGACAAGACCCAATCCTAAGCATAGCACAAGATCGTGTAGTTCGCATGCTAAAGCTTTTCTAATGTCAAGTATCATTTCCTTAGACCATGAGATTGTGAAACTCCCGGATACCGTAGGAATACTTTGGGTGTGCCAAACGTCACAACGTAACTGGGTGGCTATAAAGGTGCACTACGGGTATCTCTGAAAGGGTTGGCACGAATCGAGACTGGGATTTGTCACTCTGTGTGACGGAGAGGTATCTCTGGGCCCACTCGGTAGGACATCATCATAATGTGCACAATGTGATCAAGGAGTTGATCACGGGATGATGTGTTACGGAACGAGTAAAGAGACTTGCCAGTAACAAGATTGAACAAGGTATCGGGATACCGACGATCGAATCTCGGGCAAGTATCGTACCGCTAGACAAAGGGAATTGTATACGGGATTGATCGAATCCTCGACATCGTGGTTCATCCGATGAGATCATCGTGGAACATGTGGGAACCAACATGGGTATCCAGATCCCGCTGTTGGTTATTGACCGGAGAACGTCTTGGTCATGTCTGCATGGTTCCCGAACCCGTAGGGTCTACACACTTAAGGTTCGGTGACGCTAGGGTTATAGAGATATTAGTATGCGGTAACCTGAAAGTTCTTCGGAGTCCCGGATGAGATCCCGGACGTCACGAGGAGTTCCGGAATGGTCCGGAGGTAAAGATTTATATATGGGAAGTCTTGTTTTGGTCGCCGGAAAAGTTTCGCGCATTATCGGTATTGTACCGGGAGTGCCGAAAGGGGTCCGGGGGTCCACCAAGGGGATCCACCTGCCCCGGGGGGCCACATGGGCTGTAGGGGTGTGCGCCTTGGCCTATATGGGCCAAGGGCACCAGCCCCAAGAGGCCCATGCGCCAAGAGATAAGGGAAAGAAAGAGTCCAGAAGGGGGAAGGCACCTCCTAGGTGCCTTGGGGAGGATGGACTCCTCCCTGGCCGCACCCTTCCTTGGAGGAAGGGTCAAGGCTGCGCCCCCCCCCCCCTCTCCCTTGGCCCTATATATAGTGGGGGGAAGGGAGGGCAGCAACACCTAAGCCCTGGCGCCTCCCTCTCCCTCCCATGACACGTCTCCCTCCTCCCGCAGCGCTTGGCGAAGCCCTGTTGGAATCCTGCTACTTCCACCACCACGCCGTCGTGCTGCTAGATCTCCATCAACCTCTCCTCCCCCCTTGCTGGATCAAGGAGGAGGAGACGTCGCTGCTCCGTACGTGTGTTGAACGCGGAGGTGCCGTCCGTTCGGCGCTAGGATCATCGGTGATTTGGATCACGACGAGTACGACTCCATCAACCCCATTCTCTTGAACGCTTCCGCGCGTGATCTACAAGGGTATGTAGATCCACTCCTCCCTTGTTGCTAGATGACTTCATAGATTGATCTTGGTGATACGTAGAAAATTTTGAATTATTGCTACGTTCTCCAACAGTTTAACCATGATAACAGCTTCAAAAATAGTGCTCTTATGATAGTGCATGTTGTTATGAAAAGTTCACATGTAGTTTTCCTTTCTATTAATGTACCGAAACATAAAGGCCTTGCAGGATAAATTTCGCGTGTAATTTTAGTTCTGCGTTTGTATCCGGACAATGAGCTTGCCCTCCGCATCGCCTTGGAGCAGTCCAAGCTGGAGATTGCTACTTCTTGAGCTTGCGTTGGTTTTTTCCTTGAAAAGGAAAGGGTGATGCAGCAAAGTAGGGGTAAGTATTTCCCTCGATTGAGAATCAAGGTATCAATCCAGTAGCAGGAACATGCAAGTCCCCAATATATGCACCTACACAAAGAATCAAACACTTGCACCCAACACGGAAAAGGGGTTGTTAATCGCTTCAGGGTCGATGGCAAAGGTAAGATCCAATAGAGATTGATATAAAAATTACTAAAATGTAAAATAAAGTAAATAAAAATAAAGTACAACAAGGTATTTTTGGTATATATATATATATATATATATATATCTGAAAATACAATGAGGAAAATAGACCCGGGGGCCATAGGTTTCACTAGAGGCTTCTCTCTTGAAGGCAAATAATACGATGGGTAAACAAATTACTGTCGAGCAATTGATAGAAAAGCGCAAAGTTATGATGATATCCAAGGCAATGATTATGAATATAGGCATCACGTCTATAAGTAGAACAACTCCTACCTGCATTTACTACTATTACGCCACACATCGACCGACTCCTGCCTGCATCTAGAGTATTAAGTTCATAAGAACAGAGTAACACGTTAAGTAAGATGACATGATGAAGCGGGATAAACTCAAACAATATGATGAAAACCCCATCTTGTTATCCCGATGGCAACAACGCAATACGTGTCTCCCTACCCCTACTTTGTCACTGGGTGAAATCACGCAAGTTTGAACCAAATGCTAAGCACCTCTCCATTGCAAGAAAAACCAATTTAGCTGCCCAAACCAAACCGATAATTCGAGAAAAAATACAAAGATATTAAATCATGCATATAAGAATTCAGATAAGATTCAAACAATATTCATAGATAAGCTAATCATAAATCCGCAATTCGTCGGATCTCGACAAACACACCGCAAAATAAGATTACATCGGATAAATCTCCAAGAACATCAACGAGAACATGGTATTGAGAATCAAAGAGAGAGAAGAAGCCATCTAGCTACTAGCTATGGACCCGTAGGTCTGTGGTAAACTACTCACGCTTCATCAGAAGGGCAATAGGGTTGATGTAGATGCCCTCTGTGATCAAATTCCCCTCCGGCAGATTGCCGAAAAATGTCCCAAGATGGGATCTCACGGGTACAGAAGGTTGCGGGGGCGGAAAAGTATTTTTGTGGATGCTTCTAGAGGTTCTGCAATATTTGTGAATATATAGGAGGAAAAAGTAGGTCAAGGGATCCCCGAGGGGGCCACAAGGTAAGGGGGCACCCTCCCCCTAGGGCGCGCCCTCCACCCTTGTCGCCTCCTCGCGGCTCTTCTGGCTTGGACTCCAAGTCCTCTAGGTGTCTTCTGGTCCAAGAAAAATCATCATGAAGTTTTATTCCGTTTGGACTCCGTTTGATATTCCTTTTCTGCGAAACTCTAAAACAAGGGAAAAAAAGAAACTGGCACTTGGCTCTAGGTTAATAGGTTAGTCCCAAAAATAACATAAAATAGCATAATAATATAAAACATCCAAAACAGGTAATATAATAGCATGGAAGAATAAAAAATTATAGATACGTTGGAGACGTATCAAGCATCCCGAAGCTTAATTCCTGCTCGTCCTCGAGTAGGTAATTGATAAAAACAAAAAAAATGATGTGCAATGCTACCTAACATATTTATCCATGTAATTTTATTTATTGTGGCATGAATGTTCAGATCCATAAGATTCAAAACAAAAGTTCATTATTGACATAAAAGATAATACTTCAAGCATACTAATAAGGCAATCATGTCTTCTCAAAATACTATGACTAAAGAAAGTTATCCCTACAAAATCATATAGTCTGGCTATGCTCCATCTTCGTCACACAAAGTATTACATCATGCACAACCCCGATGATAAGCCAAAAAATTGTTTCATACTTTTGATGTTCCCAAACCTTTTAAATTTTCACGCAATACATGAGCGTGAGCCATGGATATAGCACTATAGGTGGAATAGAATATGGTGGTTGTGGAGAAGATAAAAAGGAGATAGTTCCACATCAACTAGGTGTATCAACGGGCTATGGAGATGCCCATCAATAGATATCAATGTGAGTGAGTAGGGATTTCCTTGCAACGGATGCACCAGAGCTATAAGTGCATGAAAGCTCAAAAAGAAAATAAGTGGGTGTGCATCCAACTTGCTTGCTCACGAAGACCTAGGGCATTTGAGGAAGCCCATCGTTGGAATATACAAGCCAAGTTCTATAAAAAAAATTCCCACTAGTAGTATATGAAAGTGAAAAAAATAGGAGACTCTCTATCATGAAGAACATGGTGCTACTTTGAAGAACAAGTGTGGAAAAGGATAGTAACATTGCCCCTTCTCTCTTTTCTCTCATTTTTTATTTTTTTCATTTTTTCTTTTGGTGGGCTTCTTTGGCCTCTTATTTATTTATTTATTTATTTGGGCTTCTTTGGCCTCTTTTATTTTCATAACCTCACATGGGACAATGTTATAATAATGATGATCATCACACTTTTATTTACTTACAACTAAAAAATTACAACTCGATACTAGAACAAAGGTATGACTCTATGTGAATGCCTCCGGTGGTGTACCGGGATGCGCAATAATCTAGCGTAGCAAATGCCATCAAAAAATGGACAAGCCATGTAAACATCATGCTAGCTATCTTACGATCATGCAAAGCAATATGACAATGATGAAGCGTGTCATGATAAACGAAACGGTGGAAGTTGCATGGCAATATATCTCGGAATGGCTATGGAAATGCCATAATAGGTAGGTATCGTGGCTGTTTTGAGGAAAGTATAAGGTGGGTGTAATGCACCGGTGAAATTTGTGCGGTACTAGAGAGGCTAGCAATGGTGGAAGGGTGAGAATGCGTATAATCCATGGACTCAACATTAGTCATAAAGAACTCACATACTTATTGCAAAAGTATATTAGCTATCGAAACAAAGTACTATGCGTATGATCCTAGGGGGATAGATTGGTAGGAAAAGACCACCGCTCGTCCCCGACCACCACTCATACGGAAGACAATCAACAAATACATCATGCTCCAACTTCGTTACATAACGGTTCACCATACGTGCATGCTACGGGAATCACAAACTTTAACACACGTATTATTACCAATCCACAATTACTTACTAGCATGACTCTAATATCACCATCTCTATATCTCAAAACAAGTGCAAGGAATCAAACTTCTCATAGTATTCAATGTTCTTTATATGAAAGTTTTTGATATATCCCTCTTGGATGCCCATCATATTAGGACTAAATTCATAACCTAAGAAAATTACCATGCTGTTTACAGAAACTCTCAAAATAATATAAGTGAAGCAAGCGAGTTCAATAATTTCTATAAAATAAAGCCACTGTCATGCTCTAAAAAGATATAAGTGAAGCACTAGAGTAAAATTTCCTAGGTCAAAAGATATAAGTGAAGCACAAAGAGTATTCTAATAAATTCACGATTCTTGTGTGTCCCTCTCAAAAGGTTTGTATAGAAAGGATGATTGTGGCAAACTAAAAAGCAAAGACTCATATCATACAAGACGCTCCAAGCAAAACACATATCATGTGGTGCATAAAAATATAGCCTCAAGTAAATTTGTCGATAGACGAAGACGAAAGAGGGGATGCCATCCGGGGCATCCCCAAGCTTAGGCTCTTGCCACTCCTTATTCCATAGTCCATCAAATCTTTACCCAAAACTTGAAAACTTCACAACACAAAACTCAACAGAAAACTCATGAGATCCGTTAGTATAAGAAAATAAATCACCACTTTTGGTACTGTTGTGAACTCATTATTTATTTATATTGGTGTAATATATACTTTATTCCAACTTTTCCATGGTTCATACCCCCCCCCCTCGATACTAGCCATAGATTCATCAAAATAAGTGAAAAATACATAGAAAATAGAATCTGTCAAAAACCGAACAGTCTGTAGCAATCTGTAAACTTAGAATACTTCTGTAACTCATAAAATTCTTAAAAATTAGGAAAACATAGGCAATTTGTATATCAATCTTGCGTAAAAAATTCAGAGCAAAAGCACGCTTCTGTGATTTATTAAAATTATTTTACTCGGCACAAAAGTTTCTGTTTTTCATCAAGATCAAATTAACTATCACTGTAAGCCATCCCAAAGGTCTTACTTGGCTCAAACAATAATTAAAATTGTTAAACACAATCATAAAAGCAGCATAATTGTGTGATTATTGAAAAACATTAGCTAAAACAAAAACATAAAATTGGGTTGCCTCCCAACAAGCACTATTGTTTAACGCCCCTAGCTAGGCATAAAGCAATAAATCTAGGTAATGTCATCTTTGGCCCTTATCTTTTTAGTGGAGTTATGATCACATCCGGGAAGTTCTTTGCGTTTCCCATCATCTTCAGAAATCTTAATATCTAGAGCATCTAACCGCTTGTTGCAAAGAGTGATCAACATATTCATGCGGTGGAGGTTTCCACTAATATTTTTGAGAGGTTCAAAAGATTTTTGCAAATCAACCAGATTTTTCTGTACTTCACACAACTTTTCCAAAACTTGTGTTCCCTCATGGGTATGATGGAATCCCTTTTGTGAGGGTAATGTTCCTACCACACTTTCTATTAGTTCATAAGCAAAGTTGGCATCAATCTCAACAAAATTTCCTTTAGCAGCGAAATCCAAAAGTTGCCTATGGGGCATGGTTAGACCAATATAAAAATTACGAAGTAAAATCTTAATACCCCCTTTTTAGTATATATGTGAAAAGATTCTAACATCATATACCAAGAATCCTTTAAAATTTCTTCTTGTTTCTGTTTTAAGTGAAGAACTTCAAAGTCTGGAGACAAAGGAGGTATTGTAGAGCTAGTCATGGTGAGAGTATAAAGACGAAGCAAACAACTTAGTACACAAGCAAGCAAACGAAAAGACGAACGGAAGGAGGGCAAATAAAAAGGAAAATATTTTTGTATTTTTATGAAGACATTTTAGAAGTGGGGGAGAGGAAAACGAGAGGCGAATGGCAAATAATGTAATGCAAGAGATGAGAGTTTATGATGGGTACTTGGTAGGCTTGATGTAGATCTCCCCGGCAACGGCGCTAGAAATTCTTCCTGCTACTTCTTGAGCTTGCGTTTCTTTTTTCCCTTTAAGAGGAAAGGGTGATGAAGCAAAGTAGGGATAAGTATTTCCTTCAGTTGAGAACAAGGTATCAATCCAGTAGGAGAAACACACAAGTCCCCAATATATGCACCTACACAAACAATCAAACACTTGCACCCAACGCGGAAAAGGGGTTGTCAATCCCTTCACGGTCAATGGCAAAGGTAAGATCCAACAGAGATTGATATAAAAGATTACTAAAACGTAAAATAAAATAAATATAAATAAAGTGCAAAAAGGTATTTTTGGTATTTTTGATATATAGATCTGAAAATATAATGAGGAAAATAAACCCGGGGCCATAGGTTTCATTGGAGGCTTCTCTCTTGAAGGTAAATAATATGGTGGGTAAACAAATTACTGTCGAGCAATTGATATAAAAGTGCAAAGTTATGACAATATCCAAGGCAATGATTATGAATATAGGCATCACGTACGTATCAAGTAGACTCACTCCTGCCTGCATCTACTACTATTACTCCACATATCGACCGACTCCTGCCTGCATCTAGAGTATTAAGTTCGTAACAATAGAGTAACACATTAAGTAAGATGACGTGATGTAGCAGGATAAACTCAAGCAATATGATGAAAACCCCATCTTGTTATCCCTGATGGCAACAATGCAATACGTGTCTCGCTACCCATACTTTGTCACTGGGTGAAAACACGCAAGATTGAACCCAAAGCTAAGCACCTCTCCCATTGTAATAAAAACCAATCTAGTTGGCCAAACCAAATGGATAATTCAAAGAGAAATACGAAGATATTAAATCATGCATATAAGAATTGAAAGGACATGCGGTGCCCCCATGTGTGGTTTTAGTAATTGATGACATCCTCTATGGACTAATGGTTGCATTGAGTTATATTTGAAGGATTTTTCCATAGGCATTTCTGAAGGAAATATGCCCTAGAGGCAATAATAAAGTTATTATTTATTTCCTTATATCATGATAAATGTTTATTATTCATGCTAGAATTGTATTAACCGGAAACATAATACTTGTGTGAATACATAGACAAACAAAGTGTCACTAGTATGCCTCTACTTGACTAGCTCGTTAATCGAAGATGGTTATGTTTCCTAACCATAAACAAAAGAGTTGTTATTTGATTAATGGGATCACATCATTAGAAGAATGATGTGATTGACATGACCCATTCCATTAGCTTAGCACCCGATCATTTAGTATGTTGCTATTGCTTTCTTCATGACTTATACATGTTCCTATGACTACGAGATTATGCAACTCCCGTTTGCCGGAGGAACACTTTGTGTGCTACCAAACGTCACAACGTAAATGGGTGATTATAAAGGTGCTCTACAGGTGTCTCCAAAGGTACATGTTGGGTTGGCGTATCTCGAGATTAGGATTTGTCACTCCGATTGTCGGAGAGGTATCTCTGGGCCCTCTCGATAATGCACATCACATAAGCCTTGCAAGCATTGCAACTAATGAGTTAGTTGCGAGATGATGTATTACGGAACGAGTAAAGAGACTTGCCGGTAACAAGATTGAACTAGGTATTGAGATACCGACGATCGAATCTCGGGCAAGTAACATACCGATGACAAAGGGAACAACGTATGTTGTTATGCGGTCTGACCGATAAAGATCTTCGTAGAATATGTAGGAGCCAATATGAGCATCCAGGTTCTGCTATTGGTTATTGACTGGAGACGTGTCTCGGTCATGTCTACATTGTTCTCGAACCCGTAGGGTCCGCACGCTTAAGGTTTCAATGACAGTTATATTATGAGTTTATGAGTTTTGATGTACCGAAGTTAGTTCGGAGTCCCGAATGTGATCACGGACATGACGAGGAGTCTTGAAATGGTCGAGACATAAAGATTGATATATTGGACCGCTATATTCGTACATGGGAAGTGCCGGAGGGTTACTGGAACCCCCCCGGGAGAAGTAATGGGCCATATGGGCCTTAGTGGAGAGAGAGAGGGGCAGCCAAAGGTGGGCCACGCGCCTCCTCCCCTGGTCCGAATTGGACTAGGAGAGGGGGGCGGCGCCCCCTTTCCCTCTCCCTCCCTACTTCTTTCCCCCTCCTAGTAGGAGTCCTACTCCTACTAGGAGGAGGACTCCTCCTTGGCGCGCCATAGAGGGCCGGCCGGCCTCCTCCCCTTGATCCTTTATATACGGGGGCAGGGGGCACCCCTTGACACACAAGTTGATCCTGGTGATCGTTTTCTTAGCCGTGTGCGGTGCCCCCCTCCACCATACTCCTCGATAATATTGTAGTGGTGCTTAGGCGAAGCCCTGCGACGGTAGAACATCAAGATCGTCACCACGCCGTCATGCTGACAGAACTCTTCCCCGTCACTTTGCTGGATCGGAGTCCGGGGATCGTCATCGAGCTGAACGTGTGCTAAAACTCGGAGGTGCCGTAGTTTCGGTGCTTGATCGGTCGGGCCGTGGAGACGTACGACTACATCAACCAAGTTAACGCTTCCGTTGTCGGTCTACAAGGGTACATAGATCACACTCTGCCCTCTCGTTGCTATGCATCACCATGATCTTGTGTGTGCGTAGGAATTTTTTTGAAATTACTACGTTCCCCAACAGTGGTATCAGAGCCTAGGTTTTATATGTTGATGTTATTTGCACGAGTAGAACACAAGTGAGTTGTGGGCGATATAAGTCATACTGCTTACCAGCATGTCATACTTTGGTTCGGCGGTATTGTTGGATGAAGCGGCCCGGACCGACATTACGCGTACGCTTACGCGAGACCGGTTCTCCCGACGTGCTTTGCACATAGGTGGCTTGCGGGTGACAGTTTCTCCAACTTTAGTTGAACCGAGTGTGGCTACGCCCGGTCCTTGCGAAGGTTAAAACAACACCAACTTGACAAACTATCGTTGTGGTTTTGATGCATAGGTAAGATTGGTTCTTGCTTAAGCCCATAGCAGCCACGTAAAACTTGCAACAACAAAGTAGAGGACGTCTAACTTGTTTTTGCAGGGCATGTTGTGATGTGATATGGTCAAGACATGATGCTAAATTTTATTGTATGAGATGATCATGTTTTGTAACCGAGTTATCGGCAACTGGCAGGAGCCATATGGTTGTCGCTTTATTGTATGCAATGCAATCGCGCTGTAATGCTTTACTTTATCACTAAGCGGTAGCGATAGTCGTGGAAGCATAAGATTGGCGAGAAGACAATGATGCTACGATGGAGATCAAGGTGTCGCGCCGGTAACGATGGTGATCACGACGGTGCTTCGAAGATGGAGATCACAAGCACAAGATGATGATGGCCATATCATATCACTTATATTGATTGCATGTGATGTTTATCTTTTATGCATCTTATCTTGCTTTGATTGACGGTAGCATTATAAGATGATCTCTCACTAATTATCAAGAAGTGTTCTCCCTGAGTATGCACCATTGCGAAAGTTCTTCGTGCTGAGACACCACGTGATGATCGGGTGTGATAGGCTCTACGTTCAGATACAATGGGTGCAAAACAGTTGTACACGCGGAATACTCAGGTTATACTTGACGAGCCAAGCATATACAGATATGGCCTCGGAACACGGAGACCGAAAGGTCGAGCGTGAATCATATGGTAGATATGATCAACATAGTGATGTTCACCAATGAAACTACTCCATCTCACGTGATGATCAGACATGGTTTAGTTGATTTGGATCACGTAATCACTTAGAGGATTAGAGGGATGTCTATCTAAGTGGGAGTTCTTTAAGTAAATTAATTGAACCTAAATTTATCATGAACTTAGTCCTGGTAGTATTTTGCAAATTATGTTGTAGATCAATAGCTCGCGTTGTTGCTTTCCTATGTTTATTTTGATATGTTCCTAGAGAAAATTGTGCTGAAAGATGTTAGTAGCAATGATGCGGATTGGATCCGTGATCTGAGGTTTATCCTCATTGCTGCACAGAAGAATTATGTCCCTGATGCACCGCTAGGTGACGACCTATTGTAGGAGCAGATGCAGACGTTATGAACGTTTGGCTAGCTCAATATGATGACTACTTGATAGTTTAGTGCACCATGCTTAATGGCTTAGAATCGGGACTTCAAAGACGTTTTGAACGTCATGGAGCATATGAGATGTTCCAGGAGTTGAAGTTAATATTTCAAGCAAATACCTGAGTTGAGAGATATGAAGTCTCCAACAAGTTCTATAGCTAAAAGATGGAGGAGAATCGCTCAACTAGTGAGCATGTGCTCAGATTGTCTGAGTACTACAATCGCTTGAATCAAGTGGGAGTTAATCTTCCAGATAAGATAGTGATTGACAGAATTCTCTAGTCACCATCACCAAGTTAGTAGAACTTCGTGATGAACTATGATATGCAAGGGATAACGGAAACGATTCCCAAGCTCTTCGTAATGCGGAAATTGACAAAGGTAGAAATCGAGAAAAACATCAAGTGTTGATGGTAGACAAGACCACTAGTTTCAAGAAAAGGGCAGAGGGAAGAAGGGGAACTTCAAGAAGAACAGCAAGCAAGTTGCTGCTCAAGTGAAGAAGCCCAAGTCTGGTCCTAAGCCTGAGACTAAGTGTTTCTACTACAAAGGGACTGGTCACTGGAAGCGGAACTACCCCAAGTGATTGGCAGATAAGAAGGATGGCAAAGTGAACATAAGTATATTTGATATACATGTTATTGATGTGTACTTTACTAGTGTTTATAGCAACCCCTCAGTATTTGATACTAGTTCAGTTGCTAAGATTAGTAACTCGAAACGGGAGTTGCAGAATAAACAGAGACTAGTTAAGGGTGAAGTGACGATGTGTGTTGGAAGTGGTTCCAAGATTGATATGACCATCATCGCACACTCCCTATACTTTCAGGATTAGTGTTGAACCTGAATAAGTGTTATTTGGTGTTTGCGTTGAGCATGAATATGATTTGATCATGTTTATTGTAATACGGTTATTCATTTAAGTAAGAGAATAAATTGTTGTTCTGTTTACATGAATAAAACCTTATATGGTTACACACCCAATGAAAATAGTTCGTTGGATCTCGATCGTAGTGATACACATAATCATAATATTGAAACCAAAAGATGCAAAGTTAATAATGATAGTGCAACTTATTTGTGGCACTACCGTTTAGGTCATATTGGTGTAAAGCGCATGAAGAAACTCCATGCTAATGGGTTTTTGGAATCACTTGATTATGAATCAGTTGATGCTTGTGAACCATGCCTCATGGGCAAGATGACTAAAACGCCGTTCTCCGGAACTATGGAGCGAGCAACTGACTTATTGGAAATAATATATACTGATGTATGAGATCCGATGAGTGTTAAGGCTCGCGACGGGTATCATTATTTTCTGACCTTCACAGATGATTTGAGCAGATATGGGTATATCTACTTAATGAAACACAAGTCTGAAATATTTGAAAAGTTCAAAGAATTTCAGAGTGAAGTGGAGATTCATCGTAACAAGACAATAAAAGTTTCTACGATATGATCGCAGAGGTAAAATATTTGAGTTACGAGTTTGGCCTTCAGTTAAAACAATGTGAAATAGTTTTACTACTCACGCCACCTGGAACACCACAACATAATGGTGTGTCCGAACATTATAACCGTACTTTATTAGATATGGTGCGATCTATGATGTCTCTTATCGATCTACCACTATCATTTTGGGGTTATGCATTAAAGACAGCTGTATTCACGTTTAAAAGGGCACCATCTAAGTCCGTTGAGACGACACAATCTGAACTGTGGTTTGGCAAGAAACCAAAGTTGTCGTTTCTTAAAGTTTGGGATTGTGATGCTTATATGAAAAAGTTTCATCCTGATAAGCTCAAACCCAAATCGGAGAAATATGTCTTCATAGGATACCCAAAGGAGACTGTTGGGTACACCTTCTATCACAAATCCGAAGGCAAGACTTTTGTTGTTAAATTCGGAGTTTTTCTAGAGAAGGAGTTTCTCTCGAAAGAAGTGAGTGGGAGGAAAGTAGAACTTGATGAGGTAACTGTACCTGCTCCCTTATTGGAAAGTAGTTCATCACAAAAATATGTTCCTGTGACTACTACACCAATTAGTGAGGAAGCTAATGATGATGATCATGTAACTTCAGATCAAGTTACTACCGAATCTCATAGGTAAACCAGAGTGAGATCCGCACTAGAGTGGTACAGTAATCCTGTTCTGGAAGTCATGTTACTAGACCATGACGAACTTGCGAACTATGAGAAAGCGATGATGAGCCCAGATTCCGCGAAATGGTTTGAGGCCATAAAATCTGAGATATGATCCATGTATGAGAACAAAGTATGGACTTTGATGGATTTACCCGATGATCGGCAAGCCATAGAAAATAAATGGATCTTCAAGAGGAAGACGGACGCTGATAGTAGTGTTACTATCTACAAAGCTAGAATTGTCTCAAAAGGTTTTCGACAAGTTCAAGGTGTTGACTACGATGAGATTTTCTCACTCGTATATATGCTTAAGTCTGTCCGAATCATGTTAGCAATTGCCGCATTTTATGAAATCTGGCAAATGGATAAACAAAACTGCATTCCTTAATGGATTTCTTAAAGAAGAGTTGTATATGATGCAACCAGAAGGTTTTGTCAATCCTAAAGGTGTTAACAAAATATGCAAGCTCCAATGATCCATCTATGGACTGGTGCAAGCATCTCGGAGTTGGAATATATTGTAACGCCCTCGATGCGGCTATATCTCCTACGTGTCGAAGCACGACTTAGAGGCATAACTGCATTGAAAGCAATGTCGCAAGAGAGGTAATCTTCACACAACCCATGTAATACATAAGGGAAAGAGATACATAGTTGGCTTACAATCGCCACTTCACACAATTACATGAATAAAGCATTACATCATCCAGATACAATCAAGGTCCGACTACGGAACCAAAATAAAAGAAGAACCCCAAATGCGACAAGGTCCCCGATCGACCCCAACTGGTCTCCACTACTGATCAACTAGAACGAAACAACACAAAGGACAAGATCTTCATCGAGCTCCTCCTTGAGCTTGGTTGTGTCATCTGCACGGACTCATCGGCACCTGCAAGCTGGTTTTGGAAGTATCTGTGAGCCACAGGGACTCAGCAATCTCGCACCCTCGCGATCAAGACTATTTAAGCTTATGGGTAAGGTAAAAGTATGAGGTGGAGCTGCAGCAAGCGACTAGCATATATGGTGGCTAATATACGCAAAAGAGAGCGAGAAGAGAAGGTAAAGCACAGTCGATAAAAGTATGATCAAGAAGTGATCCTAGACAACCTACGTCAAGCATTACTCCAACACCGTGTTCACTTCCCGGACTCCGCCGGAAAGAGACCATCACGGTTACACACGCGGTTGATGCATTTTAATTAAGGTCAACTTCAGGTTTTCTACAACCGGACATTAACAAATTCCCATATGCCCATAACCGTGGGCACGACTTTCAAAAGTTCAAAACCATGCAGGGGTGTCCCAACTTAGCCCATGACAAGCTCTCACGGTCAACGAAGGAATAGACCTCCTCCCGAGACATTCCGACCAGACTCGGTATCCCGGTTCTTCAAGACATCCTCGACAATGGTAAAACAAGTCCAGCAAGACCGCCCGATGCGCTGACATCCTGATAGGAGCTACACATATCTCGTTCTCATGGCAACACCGGATGAGCGCTCCGTACAACTAAAACCAGCCCTCAAGTTTCCCCGAGGTGGCGCTGCAAAGGACTCTAGTTCGGACCAACACTTAGACAAGCACTGGCCCGGGGGGGGTTAAAATAAGATGACCCTCAGGATGCGCGACTCCCAATGGAAAAAGGCTAGGTGGCGAATGGTAAAACCAAGGTTGGGCCTTGCTGGAGGAGTTTTATTCAAAGCGAACTGTCAAGGGGTTCCCATTATAACCCAACCGCGTAAGGAACGCAAAATCCGGGAACATAACACCGATATGACGGAAACTAGGGTGGCAAGAGTGGAACAAAACACCAGGCATAAGACCGAGCCTTCCACCCTTTACCAAGTATATATATGCATTAATTAAATAAGATATATTGTGATATCCCAACAAGTAAACATATCCAACAAGGAACAACTTCTCCATGTCCCAACGAGGAACAAAACTTCAATCTTCACCTGTAACTAACAACGCTATAAGAGGGGCTGAGCAAAGCGGTAACATAGCCAAACAACGGTTTGCTAGGACAAGGTGGGTTAGAGGCTTGGTTCAACAATATAGGAGGCACGATAAGCAAGTGGTAGGTATCGCGGCATAGGCATAGCAAAAGAGCGAGCGTCTAGCATAGCAAAGATAGTAGTGATTTCGAGGGTATGATCATCTTGCCTGAGATCCCGCAAGGAAGAAGAATGAGTCCATGAAGAAGAAAAACGGACGAAGATGAAGGGTCCTCACAAACGCGACGTTAACGGAGCCAACCCGAAGAAGCAAACACCGGAAAAGAAGCACACAACATAGTAAACAACCAACACATGAACATGGTATGATATGCGAGATGCGGTATGCGATGCATATGCATGATTTGACAAGAGATGAAGTAACCTGGCCTCAACTTGGAAATCCAAGTGTGCCACTGGAAAGATGAGATGAAATCGCTTGAAAACAATATAAAGATAGCCGGAATCGGAGTTACGGTTTGGAAATGGCAAGCGATTCAAATATGGCACCGGTCTGCGATTTACAGCAAGTAGCCATCTAAATGCAATGAGATGAACATGCTACAGCACCCAAACATGGCAACAAAATACATGGCAGGGATGCATTCAAGATGCTTAACCAAAATCCAGCACTGAGCTACGGCCAATTCATCCATTAACAGGTTCAAACAAGCATGGCAAAAATACATATGACAAACAGATCTCAGACTTAGTGAAATTAACACTTGTCTGGAATTCAGATCAGGTAGCCCTCTTCGGAGCAACAAAACTACATGCTACAGGACCTAAACATGGTAAAGTAAAGCATGGCATGGAGCTACTCAAAGAGCTTAACAAAAGTCCCTTAGTGACCTTGAGCCAAAAGGGATCAGAAAATACAATTGCAAGCATGTGAACATAGCAAAAACATAATCGGTTTTCAGACTTAGTGAAAACTGGAGCATGCTGAAAACAGATATCAAGTAGGCATGTTTACGAGCTCGATGCACTCACTACGGTGCAAGTCATGACAAGATAAGCATACATCCATCAAGAAGGCACAAAATGCGAGCTATACATGGCAAGATCAATAGCATAGCATGCACGGATCAACTACAACATCATCGGCAAAATTGCAAACAAGTTGACAATCTGCCCAGATTCACAAAGTAGCAAAAGTAGAGCTTGATTGACTCAAGCTAGGGTGCTCCATAATTGCAAACAAAGACATGGATGGATAGAGCACTACAATATTAACAAAACATCCTTACTGATCATCCTCAAAAGAGGCACGGATCACTAGGAAACAACATGAACATATGGCATCATGAGATAAACAGCTCAAGGACTTGGTGGAAATGCTAAGTCCCTGAAAACAGAATTAGCAAATGCACCACTTTGCAAGCTTGCACAAGTCACCTCACACATCACAAAAATACATGGGTTGCACCTCTGGAAAAATGACAAAACCCTTAACAAAACACATGTAGAGCATCAGGGCATATCATGCACACATTAATCATGGCAAAAATGACAAAAAGCTAAACGGAGTAGCAGAACTGACAATTAACTCAAGTAGCCCTCTTCTAACAGAATTTTGGGCATCAAAATGAACTCAAATGAAAATGATGTAATGGAATGAAATGATGTACTCTCTGAGATGAACATTTTGATATGCTATATGCATGAATCAGAGCTACGGATGCAAAGTTACGATGCGATGAAGAAGGGCACATGAATCTAAAAATACGGGGACTTAGTAGAAAATTATACCCTCGCGAAAAGTCAACCCGGGACGGGACGGAGCGGTGCAGATCTGAGACGGGTGTTTGGTTCGGGGAATGGTGGATCTGATCCCGATCCACGGGATCTCGCCGGAGACGATGGAGATGGCCGGATTTGGAGGAGATCGCCGGAGTAGGCGTGTGGCGGTGGGGATGGCCGAGTCCGGCCAACCGGGGCGCCGCGGGGCTCGCTGGAGTCATGGCGCCGGCGTCGACGTGGCGTGGCGAGGGCGGCGGCCGGTGGCGATTCGGGGCAGCGCAGTGGTGTCCCAGCGAGGCGCCGGTCGCCGGCGGACGACACGGGGTAGCGAGGAGAGCGGCGAAGGCGGCGGGGACTCGGGCGGCGCGCGGCAGGGAGAGGCGCGCTGGGCGGCGGCGGGATCTGGGCCCGCGCGGGCCTGCCTCGGGCCCCGCGGGCCGGTGGCGGCGCGGTGAGGAGAGAGAGGGAGGCGGGGCTGAGGTGGCGCGAGGGGAGTGGTCGAGCGGAGCGGTGGAGCTGAGGTGGTGGGCTCCGATAGGCCGGAGTGAGGTGGCGGGCGTGGCCGGACATGTCCGGCGGCGCGCGGAGGAGTTTTAGGGTTTGATCTGCGCGAGATTTTCGGAGGGAAACACATATATATAGGTAGAGGGAGCTAGGAGAGTCCAAATGAGGTGCGGTTTTCGGCCACGTGATCGTGATCGAACGCTCTAGAAGAAGGAGAGGGTTTAGGTGGGTTTTGGGCCAAAATGGAAGGGTGTTGGGCTGCAACACACACGAGGCCTTTTCGGCCCCTCGGTTAACTGTTGGAGTATCAAACGAAGTCCAAATGATACGAAACTTGACAGGCAGTCTACCGGTAGTAAACCAAGGCCGCTTGGCAAGTCTCGGTCCAATCCGGAAATGTTTACACCCCACACATGAAAGAAAGGTAGAAATGACCACCGGAGGAGAACGAAGCGCCGGAACGCAAAACGGACAACGGAGAAAATGCTCGGATGCATGAGACGAACATGTATGCAAATGAAATGCACATGATGACATGATATGCAAGGCATGACACGCAAGCAATGACAATGCAACAACATCGAATAACTGCACGACGCATGGCACATCGGTCTCGGGGCGTCACATATACGCTTTGATAAGTTGATCAAAGCATATAGTTTTATACAGACTTACGGTGAAGCCTGTATTTACAAGAAAGTGAGTGGGAGCACTACAACATTTCTGATAAGTATATGTGAACAACATATTGTTGATCGGAAATAATGTATAATTTTCTGGAAAGCATAAAGGAATATTTGAAAGGAGTTTTTCAAAGAAAGACCTCGATAAAGCTGCTTACATATTGAGCATCAAGATCTATAGAGATAGATCAAGACGCTTGATAAGTTTTTTCAATGAGTACATACCTTGACAAGATTTTGAAGTAGTTCAAAATGGAACAGTCAAAGAAAGAGTTCTTGCCTGTGTTGCAAGGTGTGAAATTGAGTAAGACTCAAAGCCCGACCACGGCAAAAGATAGAAATAGAATGAAAGTCATTCCCTATGCCTCAGCCATAGGTTCTATAAAGTATGCCATGCTGTGTACCAGATCTATTGTATACCCTACACTGTGTTAAGCAAGGGAGTACAATAGTGATCTAAGAGTAGATCACTGGACAGCGGTCAAAATTATCCTTAGTGGAATAAGGAAATATTTCTCAATTATGGAGGTGACAAAAAGGTTCGTCGTAAAAAGTTACGTCGATACAAGTTTTGACACAGATCTGGACGACTCTAAGTCTCGATCTAGATACATATTGAAAGTGGGAGAAATAAGCTAGAGTAGCTCCGTGCAGAGCATTGTTGACATAGAAATTCGCAAAATACTTACGGATCTGAATGTGACAGACCCATTGACTAAAATTATCTCACAAGCAAAACAAGATCACACCTTAGTACTCTTCGGGAGTTAATCACATAGCGATGTAAACTAGATTACTAACTCTAGTAAACCCTTTGGGTGTTTATCACATATCGATGTGAACTATGGGTGTTAATCACATGGTGATGTGAACTATTGCTGTTAAATCACATGGCGATGTGAACTAGATTATTGACTCTAGTGCAAGTGGGAGACTGAAGCAAATATGCCCTAGAGGCAATAATAAAGTTATTATTTATTTCCTTATATCATGATAAATGTTTATTATTCATGCTAGAATTGTATTAACCGGAAACATAATACTTGTGTGAATACATAGACAAACAAAGTGTCACTAGTATGCCTCTACTTGACTAGCTCGTTAATCGAAGATGGTTATGTTTCCTAACCATAAACAAAAGAGTTGTTATTTTATTAACGGGATCACATCATTAGAAGAATGATGTGATTGACATGACCCATTCCATTAGCTTAGCACCCGATCGTTTAGTATGTTGCTATTGCTTTCTTCATGACTTATACATGTTCCTATGACTATGAGATTATGCAACTCCCGTTTGCCGGAGGAACACTTTGTGTGCTACCAAACGTCACAACGTAAATGGGTGATTATAAAGGTGCTCTACAGGTGTCTCCAAAGGTACATGTTGGGTTGGCGTATTTCGAGATTAGGATTTGTCACTCCGATTGTCGGAGAGGTATCTCTGGGCCCTCTTGGTAATGCACATCACATAAGCCTTGCAAGCATTGCAACTAATGAGTTAGTTGTGAGATGATGTATTACGGAACGAGTAAAGAGACTTGCCGGTAACGAGATTGAACTAGGTATTGAGATACCGACGATCGAATCTCGGGCAAGTAACATACCGATGACAAAGGGAACAACGTATGTTGTTATGCGGTCTGACCGATAAAGATCTTCGTAGAATATGTAGGAGCCAATATGAGCATCCAGGTTCCGCTATTGGTTATTGACCAGAGACGTGTCTCGGTCATGTCTACATTGTTCTCGAACCCGTAGGGTCCGCACGCTTAAGGTTTCGATGACAGTTATATTATGAGTTTATGAGTTTTGATGTACCGAAGTTAATTCGGAGTCCCGGATGTGATCACGGACATGACGAGGAGTCTCGAAATGGTCGAGACATAAAGATTGATATATTGGACGGCTATATTCGGGCACCGAAAGTGTTCCGGGTGATTTCGAAGAAAATCGGAGAGCCGGAGGGTTACCGGAACCCCCCCCCCCCCCCGGGAGAAGTAATGGGCCATATGGGCCTTAGTGGAGAGAGAGAGGGGCAGCCAAAGGTGGGCCGCGTGCCTCCTCCCCCCATGGTCCGAATTGGACTACGAGAGGGGGGGCGGCGCCCCCCTTTCCCTCTCCCTCCCTACTTCTTTCCCCCTCCTAGTAGGAGTCCTACTCCTACTAGGAGGAGGACTCCTCCTTGGCACGCCATAGAGGGCCGGCCGGCCTCCTCCCCTTGATCCTTTATATACGGGGGCAGGGGGAACCCCTTGACACACAAGTTGATCCTCGTGATCGTTTTCTTAGCCGTGTGCGGTGCCCCCCTCCACCATACTCCTCGATAATATTGTAGCGGTGCTTAGGCGAAGCCCTGCGACGGTAGAACATCAAGATCGTCACCACGCCGTCGTGCTGACGGAACTCTTCCCAGACACTTTGCTGGATCGGAGTCCGGGGATCGTCATCGAGTTGAACGTGTGCTAAAACTCGGAGGTGCCGTAGTTTCGGTGCTTGATCGGTCGGGCTGTGGAGACGTACGACTACATCAACCAAGTTAACGCTTCCGTTGTCGGTCTACAAGGGTATGTAGATCACACTCTCCCCTCTCGTTGCTATGCATCACCATGATCTTGTGTGTGCGTAGGAATTTTTTTGAAATTACTACGTTCCCCAACAATTTCTTGAAGTCCATGTGTTGGTTTCAAGGAGTTTATGGGTTGACCAAGGTGCTGTTAAGGAATTATCCAAAGATTGGTCATGTGAGTGTTGAGCTTATTGCAAGCATGTCTTGAAGAAGAAGACTGTGTGATCATTCATGTTTACCTTCAAGGCATCATCCAAACGAAGAGAGTTGGAAAGATTCAAGGTTGATCAAGACTAAGTCAAGAGTGAATCAAGTTGATCAACTCACAAAGCGTAGAAGATGTACCGAGAGGGATCAAGTGATCCCATGGTATGGTAAGCATTGTCCATTGCACTTTCTGTACTAACCCATGGTCTATGTGAGAGTCTATGTGGGGTTAGGTATGTGTCCATGGGCTTGCGTCAAGAGGAAGATAGCATACAACCCATGGAAAGGATGACATCAAGTGGTGATCATCATCAAGATTGCCGTGTGCAAGTTCAAGTGGAGCATCACGAAGAGATCAAGTGCTTGAATCTTGCCATCCATTGTGGTGTCAATGGACTTGTGAAGATATGCCGAAGAGTGGCTCACCCATAGTGGAGTATGGGGGAGCAATCATCTAGTCTCCATCGACCCAACGCAATCAAGAAAGGTGGTCCATCTTGAGGAGGACAAGATCGTCATCATCTAGCTCAAGTGGATCATGTGCAAGGCAAAGGTTTGCCCTTGATATGTTCTCTATTTTACCGGTCTCATGGTGGTAGTTGGGAGACCGGGTTATAGGATCGATAGCCGTACTATCAAGGGGGGCTCTCAAGTGAGTAGCTTGATCGTATCGTTCGTCAAGAGCTCAAACCATTGCATCCTTGCATTATGTTTCTTGGTTGTTGTTTGGTTCTCTTTGTGAGTCTTAGAGCTTATGGTCATCTTGATGACAAGCTTGAGTTCATCGAAAACGGAGTTTGCATGCGTCTTCTATGATGTTTTCGGTGTTGGAGGTTTTACCGGTCTTATCCGAGGAAGGGTTCTCACCATTTTCTTTTGGGCCTTTACTCATTTGCTTCTTATTGATATTTCTATCAAGATTGTGTTAGCCCTTTTTGCTAGCTTTCCAACAAACTTGGTTTCGTCGAATTCGGAGTCCGTTTGCAAAAGTTGTGTTAGTTTTGGTGTCCTTAAAAGGGGCTGCTGCGGGTGTAATTTTTTAGTACCGCTCTTGGGAGCGGTACTACCGCGACTACTTCCATGGCTACTTCCGCTCGGGACCAAAAACTCGTCACAAGTCCAGCGGTGGTAGGCACGGATGTAATTTTTTTAGTACCGCTCGCAAGCAGTAGTACCGCTACCCTGAGCAGTAGTACCGCTACCCCTAGCGGTAGTACCGTGAGGTCAAGCGGTACTACCGCTCCGACGGTTCTTCTGGCTTTTTTGCCTCCTCGCTGTTGTGTTTCAAAGGGCTACTACCGCCCTAGCGGTAGTACCGCTCCTTGGAGCGGTAGTACCGCTCGGTGCGGGCTGTGAGCATAACGGTTAGATTTTTCCCCACCTATAAAAGGGGGTCTTCTTCCCCAATGAACCTTATCTTTTGAGCTCGTGCTCTTCCCCCATTGTTGACCTTCTTCGATCTTGCAAACTCTCAATCCCTCCAATGATTCTTTCTAGTTCTTGAGGGAAAAGAGAGAGAGGAGATCTAGATCCACGTTTCCACCAATCACTTTCTCCTCTAAGTGAGGGGAACCCCTTGGGTCTAGATCTTGGAGTTCTTCGTGTTCTTCTTTTGTTCTTCCTCTCATTTTCCTCCCTAGAATTAGTTGCTTTGGTGGGATTTGGGAGAGAAGGACTTGGGCACTCCGTGTGCCCTTGCCATTGTATTTGGTGCATCGGTTTGAGTTCTCCATGGTGATACGTGGAAGTGAAGTTTGAGAAGCTTATTACTCTTGGGTGTTTGGGCACCCTAGAGCTTGTTCCTCTTGGGTGCCTTGGTGCCCTAGACGGTTGGTGGTGTTCGGAGCTCAATCATTGTGGTGTAAAGCTCCGGGCAAGCGTTGGGGTCTCCGATTAGGTTGTGGAGATCGCCCTGAGCAATTTGACGGGTTTCGGTGACTGCCCCCAAGGGTTGCCAACGTGTATGGGTTCGGTGACCGCCCCCAAGGGTTGCCATTTGTACGGGTTCGGTGACCGCCCTGAAGGGTCCCTTAGTGGAATCACGTCATCTTGCATTGTGCGAGGGCGTGAGGAGATTACGGTGGCCCTAGTGGCTTCTTGGGGAGCATTGTGCCTCCACACCACTCCAAACAGAGACTAGCATCCGCAAGGGTGTGAACTTCGGGATACATCATCGTCTCTGCGTGCCTCCGTTATCTCTTACCCGAGCTCTTTACTTATGCACTTTACTTTGTGATAGCCATATTGTTTCTTGTCATATATCTTGCTATCACCTAGTAGTTTATCTTGCTTAGCATAAGTTGTTGGTGCACATAGGTGAGCCTAGTTTTTGTAGGTTTTTTGTGCTTGACAAATTAACCGCTAGGTTTATTCCGCATTTGTTCAAGCCTAAACCGTAATTATTTTAAAGCGCCTATTCACCCTCCTCTATGCGACATCCACGATCTTTCAAGAATTCAGAGAAGATTCAAATAATATTCATAGATAAGCTGATCATAAATCCACAATTCATCGGATCTCGACAAACACACCGCAAAAGAAGATTACATCGGATAGATCTCCAAGAACATCAACAAGAACATGGTATTGAGAATCAAAGAGAGAGAAGAAGCCATCTAGCTACTACTATGGACCCGTAGGTATGTGGTAAACTACTCACGCTTCATCGGAAGGGCAATAGGGTTGATGTAGATGCCCTTCATGATCGAATCCCCCTCTGGCAGATTGCCGGAAAAGGTCCCAAGATGGGATCTCACGGGTACAGAAGGTTGCAGCGATGGAAAAGTATTTTTGTGGACGCTTTTGGAGGTTCTGGAATATTTGTGAATATATAGGAGGAAGAAGTAGGTCAGGGGATCCCCGAGGGGGCCACAAGGTAGCCCCCCCCCAGGGCGTGTCCTCCACCCTTCTGGCTTGGACTCCAAGTCCTCTGGGTGTCTTCTGGTCCAAGAAAAATCATCGTGAAGTTTTATCCCTTTTGGACTCTGTTTGATATTCCTTTTCTACGAAACTCTAAAACAAGGAAAAAAAGAAACTGGCAGTGGGCTCTAGGTTAATAGGTTAGTCCCAAAAATAATATAAAATAGCATAATAATGCATATAAAACATCCAAAACAGATAGTATAATAGCATGGAACAATAAAAATTATAGATACGTTGGAGACGTATCAGAGATTAGGGGAAGCTCCGGATCTGCAGTCTCGTCACGGCCACAGCTTCCCCGTCGACGCAGCTCGGACGCCGGCGCTGGCCCCTTCCGGCCCGTGCGCAACTCTGATAGGCGGCCTGCGCAATGTGCGCCTGCCCTACGTTGTCCCCTGCCCTCCATTTGCTACTCCCCCACGTGGGGCAGCGGTGGGTGCTTGTTGATAGTGCATGTTGTTATGAAAAGTTCACATGTAGTTTCCCTTTCTTTTAATGTACCGAAACATAAAGGCCTTCCACGATAAATTTCGCGTGTAATTTTAGTTCTGCGTTTGGATAAAACCCGTTGTAATAGAGCAAGAGCTGCTAGATTCTTGCTCATGTTCAGGTTCAGAACATTTTGCCATGTCAAGTAGTACTAAATATTTTTCAAATCTTACAGGTGGATTTGTTGAAATTTAGATCTTCCCTTTATTAGCTTAAGTACTTGAAGTTGTTCTTAGCATTACTATTGCTTTTTACAATAAATGCAACTAAAATATTGATGTGACTTTTTGTGCTTCCTCCAACTTTGCATTTAATAATTTACTTACATGGTTCTCGTCATATTTGCAGGACAAAAAGAAGACGCAAGTTCAACACTCATCAAGCCTTACTTGGATGCATCTCAAGTCAAGCCACAAACTATAAAATGGCATTTGTAATTTGATTATTTGGATTTTGCTTTATGGAGTTGCTTATGATTGTGTGCTGCAAATTGTTCATGACAACTGTAATTTGATTATGTGGATTTTTCTTTATGGAGATGCTTATGATTGTGTGTTGCAACTTGTTCATGGCGGTTGTAATTTTATTGTGTAGATTTTGCTTTATGAGCTACTTATGATTGTGTGATGCAACCTTTTATGCTAGTTGGGTTTTAAATTTTGGAAAGACTATGTTTGTCTCGTTCCAAGTTAATCTTGGCCCGGGTTGATGAATTATTTCCAAAATGGTATCCAAACAAGATGTGCATATCATTTAAATTGATAAATTGTAGTGTCACCCAAACATGATATTTGGATTTGGAATCAAGATTCAACCAAATGAAGTCCCAGCATAGATTTCATTTCAACCAAATGAAATGAAATGAGAGGTGCCAAACGAGTTGTGAAGTGTTTTGGAGAGTTTTCTTATGGAAGCAATTGGATCGTGATCTATATTCAACGAGAATAGGAATTTATCCTCTAATGTAACACATATCCCGAGGTGACCGAGAAACTCGGTCTCTGATGAGCAATCTCACTCCGCCACCGACCCCACTACCATTGTACCGTATTCCTGTCCTTTCTGACAAAGATTCCTATACACTACCCCCTCATCGTCAAACCATCACTCGTGCGAGCCCCAGCCTCCTGCATGGGTCTCAGGGTTGCTCAGGGGCAGGAGATCTACGAGGGTGCGAGTGCCATTTCAGTATCCATTACCCGCAAAGGCGATCAATCCCAGAGGATAACCACGCGTGGCACTGACTCCGTTGGGTGACTCTCAAAGGCCATATGTACTTGAGAGCACGCGATGGCGGAGGATGCTCTGGTGAAGGCGCACCTGAAGCTGGTTCTGCAGATTTTTGGGAGAGCCACGCCCGAGAAGAGATTGAGGTTGGTCCCAGGCTGTTGGAAAGGTTCATAAGAGATGATTCTGTGGGTAATGTTAGAGGTAAATTGGACAGGTCCAGTGCAACGCTCGCGTTGGGTAGGTCTCAGGGCGAGGGATTTCCCACATCAAACTAGTAGGTCTATGAGATCCTTGGACAGGCTAAGGTTGGGCTTCTATTCTCTGGCTTAAATAGCCGCGCTTGGTCCCTCGGGTGGCACGCCCCAGCGGCGTCACACGACAACATGAATGTGTCCTCATTGAAAATCAGAGGAGGTGTCAGTCGAATCAATGGTTTCTACGTCTTTTCGCGTGGGCCCTTGTGATGAGTCTGGCGTGGCAGGCACTCGGGTGCATCCAGGCGTCCCATAACTGCCCCAACATGGGTCGGGTATGGGAGTGCCGGTTCGCCCGGACACTTGGCCGAATTTGCCATATCCAATTGTGTGGCTCTTCTTTTTCCGGGTAATGACCGGTCCGGGGCGAATATAAGGGCTCCTGTTGTAGATGCTCTAATAAACCCCTGCCCTGCCATGCAACGTGTTTGGTACGAGGCTATGATATCTTCTCTTCTTTGTGTGTCTGTTCGCACACGAATACGTCACCGTGTACCTCCAACATCGAGGGTGATGCACCGCAGCTCACGTCGAAGGAGACCCGTCCGGAAGCACGGTACGCAAGCAATCCAGCGGGCACTTTTGATGACCCGAAACTCCACATGCCTGGGAGGGACCCCGTCAAGGCGCGTGGTGGCTATGGACTGCCCTAGATCGACATGGTCGCCCCTAGGGCCTCGTGGATCGCCGCCCTGCAAACGAAGAACGAGAGAAGAACGAAAAGAAGAAGAACTAGGGTTAAGAAGAAAACATAAAAGATAAAAAGTGATAGATGATTTGTTCGATTGTGTGTTGTTCAATCCGCTATCACCTCTCATCTATTTATGAGGCGTCTGGACTTCCCGTGTAAGAAAAGGACTCCAAATCCCGTCCAATCTTTTCAAAATTAACCGAACTCGGATTTAGACAAGTCTAAGACATCAGTTTGGTTTTTGACACTCATCGGCCACAAACAACCTCGGATGGAGATGCACCCCAAAAGCAAATTTAACCGTATCGACGAGGCGAATAACTTTCATGTTGAGCGTGTTTCAATTTGAGGCAATTTTCAAGGCCAAATCATTTGCACAAGACAAACTGTTACTCGGGCTATCCATGATGTCTGATGGGGCGGGCCAGTTTTGGCTCGTGACAGGGCCGTATTCAGATGGCTTTAACTTTTACATATGATCGCGGATTGAGGCCATTTTATATTAAAATCGGCCGTTTCAACGAGACGAAGATAATTCGTGTACAAATCATTTGAGGCCGTCTTGGAGGCTTAATTAGCTGAATAATACTATGAATATCAAATTTTAGTACTTTGAGTATAGTTTCGACCCTCGAGATGAGATCGGATGGTGATGGCCCAAACTTCGAAGATGTTCACATTGATAATACAAAACTTTTTCATGTAGATCATTGGTTTTTTTCTATGAGCTAAGAGGTTTTTCGTTTTTTGCTTTTGATCTTAAGAGTTTTTTTATTTGGTATAAGGTTATAAACATGAAGAAAAAACGCAAAAGTATATACAAAATCTCCAGGGTGCTGCTCTCAGCAGTCTCTCTCTATCTCTCTTTGAGTGCTAGCAGTATTTCTCAGATCGGCTAGTCTGAGCTGGGCTTTCCGGCTCGCGCCGAGTCGCCGCTCGGCTGCTCGTGCGTCGTAATATTAGTCCCACCTAGCTAGTTTGCAGGCAGCTTGACCAGCTTATAAAGCAAGGCGCGGCAATTTTCCGAATGTCCTCGCTTGAACAGGATATGTGACATCGGCTCGTACCGTTGCAACTGACCTCTGGGCCAGAGCGCCAACCAACTGACCTGCCCTCTGCAGGGTGACCCAGAGGGAGGTTGTCTTGACAGACCACATAATTTTTCGTTGAAGACTTATCCCTCCAACGCAGGTCAACAGCAAAACAAACTACTGTTAACCCAAACTCTCATTAACAGGGAATAAATTATAGCGATAACACACTAATAGAAAAAAAATTGGAGTCTACAGGGTGTCCCAGATGTTGTCAAAAACAAACTACTGTTAACTCAAACCCTCATGAACACGGGACAAATTATAGCAATCATTTCATCGAATCAAACACTGATAGAAAAGAACGGTCATCACAGGACCAAGTGTTCTGATTACTTAAGGGAAACTAAGCGTAATAATTCAAGCTGGACTTCTTCTTTGCTTGCACCTGGATAATGCCTTCGTTGGAATCTTCATGGATCACCCGCATGAGCAAAAATAACAGTTAAACATGCTTCCTGAGGAAATGCACTTCAGGCAGTCAACTCAACAAAATTGATGGTACAAACTACCAAGCCACAAAAAATGCTTCGAGATATCAAAGCAGCATATTATATATGGAGTACTGTATTATACTCCACTATGATTATCATTGTATAATGTATTATATTTCAGGCTGTTCACTTAATGTTGATTTATTTAGAACTTATTTTCTGATACCCAAGATCCTAATCAATCTACCAATAAAGTGATACTTCCACAGCAAACTCAATGTGGCAAAAAAAAGTCAGCACAACCCTATGTAGCGTCCCTGCGTAGGGCAAGCATGCCAGCTTCCACACAAAGAGCCTTCAGCAGTGCACCGTTGAAATCATCAGTAGAACGAGCCAGCTCCTCGAACTTCACATCAGGATGTACGTTCATCTTTCTTGAGTGAATCTACAAGATATGACACAGAACAAACTTCTTTTAGTCCACAAAACCAAAAAACGTCAGCAATTTTTGCAACAAGAGCTACTGGCATTTCCCAGATTTCAGGAGACATACTTGCAAAATTCTAGCTCTTGCTTCTTGATGAGGGAACTCAATCTTTCGGTCCAGGCGACCAGAACGGAATAAAGCAGGATCGACAATATCTGCCCAATTTGTTGCAGCTATCACCTGTAAGTCACACAACAACAATGCGTTAAGCAAAAAGGAATAATAAACATTTATCAGGTATTAATCATCTCTCGAATCATGGCCAACTGAAGCCAATTTGTGGCTACTCATTAAACAATGAAATAAAAAATATATTTTATCAAATTACTGTTCTCAAAACAACTAGCTAGGCCAGATCATCAGGACCAAACAATTACAGGTTGAGCTTGCATGCATTCAGAGTAGAGAGACGAATATTAGGGCATGCTGACCTTTATCCTCTAATCACTGCTAAATCCATCTAGCTGATTCAGCAACTCCAACATAGTTCGTTGCACTTCTCTGTCACAAGCAACTTCACTGTAGTCAAATAGAAAAATACAAACAATATCATTATATACTTCCCGGTAAAAAATCATATCTAGTTGCAAGTAAGCAATATATTTACACTGCATTCATCACATATGTATGTGCAGCATATGCTGAAAGTTGTTAAGATGTATTTATCTCGGTCAGTTAGTGCAGGCCCATCTATCACACATAACCCTTCAATCCTTCACCCCCTCACGTCGCCTCCCCTGGGCGACGCTAGGGGACCCAAACCCTAGCGACGCCAGGCCCCTCCCGTCTCCTCTCCTGCCGCCGTTGCTGCTGGCCAAGTCCGTAGTGGCGGCGTGCCCGACACCAAAGCGTTAGGGCAGGTGGTGTGCTGCCGGATCTCCCGGAGGCGGCATAGGCGACTCCGGCGTTGGATCCGTGAGAAGCAGGTAGGGCGGCGCCCTTGCCTGTGCGGCAGCGGCCAGATCCATGGCCGGCATGGTGCTCTTCCCCTCGGTGGAGTATGTGCCTGGAGATGGGTGGCGGCGAAAGCCGCGGATCTAGAGCCCCGTCCAGTTCTGCCCCGGCGTGGTTTTTGCCCACCGGCGGCGTGTGGAGGAACCGGTGAGGGGCGGCTGGAGGCTCCCTGCCGGTGTGCCGACGGCGGCTTTCGTCTTCACGACGAGGTTCCGTACGGTTCCAGTCAGCTGCGAGATCGAGGGGGTCGTGACGTCTGGTGAAAATCGCGCTGACTACGGTCATGGCGGACGATGGCGGCATCCGTGACGTCGTTCCCTTCCCGAGGCATCGTTGTTGCAGGTCGTGGCACCCCACTCGTAATGCTCCGGAGGAAACCCTAGATCTAGGTCTACCGAATCGGACGATGATGGCACCTTCGATGTCGTTGTCCCTCCTGGGAGCATCATTTTGGAGCAAGTGTTGGCTGGAGTGGACAAGAGAAGGAGCGGTGCTACATCTACCACAAGGCTGATGGCGGACCCCAGCGGCATGGCGCTGCGGAGGTTCGGCGACAGGCGCGTGTGGACGGATACATGCAGGATGGTGGCGTTGTCTGGCGCCGTGGTGGCATCGACGGCAGGGCAGGCAAGGTCGATGCGTCAGTTCCTACTCCGGAGATGGACTAGTGGAAGATGGCGGCGACAGCCTCTGAGAGTGAGTCGGTCTGGTGTATGACCTAGTCCTGGTATGTGGTTGGGCTGGGGCATCCGGCTTTAGATGTTAGGCTTTGATGCGATATCTGTTTGGTATTTGGCTCGGACATTCGACACCCCTTCATCAAGGGGATAGGAGTAGCAACAAGTGTTGCCTACATGGTGGCTTCAGGCTTACTGTTGTATTAGTTTGTATGGTGTTTGTGAATAATTAATAAAATGGCGGCATGCATCGTCTAGATGCAGAGGCCGGGGGTACATCCTCCTTTTCAAAAAAAATATCTTTGAAGTATAAAATCATGAACAGTTTTTTTTATTTTACATATGAAATAGAAGGTTGAAGGAGTGGTCGACTTGCAGGGATACAACTGACTTTCTTTGTACAAAGATTATAGCATGGTTTTCATCAGCAATTCGCCAAATTAAAAAAAGAAGAGTAACAACATTGCGAGACATACTTCAACCATAATAGATCAACAGACGTAAAGAGACACTAAGCATTCACGCTAGACTAAACTGAAAAAATCGCAATGCTTAGTGTACAATGAAAAAAAAATGCAAAATGCACGTGTCAAAACGCTTTGTTCCAATTGCATCAATATCATGAATAAAAATAATGTAGGGGGCCTTCTCCTTTGCCAGCTCAAAGGCATCTCGGACGAGCTTTGCCCCATCACCGATCAACATCTGAAACAATTCATAAAAAAGTTAATATCTTCCTGAACTATACCCAGAAGAATTAAGTGGACAAATGCTGGACCCGGGAATATTCCAGATGCGCGAGGAGTAAGTGGAAAAATGATGGACCTGGGAACCTGCAGAACTATATATAGAAAACATTTGATCACCACCTAATTAAAATTAACCGATGGCGGCAAGCTAACCCTACCGGCGGCGGCGCCCTAACCCTAGGCTAGAGGCGGCGGCGACCTAACCCTACTGTCGGCACCTCGGCGGCGCCCTAACCCTAGCCCTAGCGGTGGCTTGGGGTGGGCGTACACTAGGCCCAGCGGCGGCAGCAACGCCATAAACCTAACCCTAGTGGCAAGAGAAGGAGGAGAGTGAGGGAGATTGGGACATACCGGCTGGAGAGGCGCAGACGAGCTCAACGACGGGAAGAGACGACGGCGGGAGAAGACGGCACAGATCAAGCCCCAACAAGTCCCCTTTACCCGACTTCCAATTCCATGCCTGCTGCCATGCCAATGTTGCGTCGCGTGCGACCACGCGCGGGCACGGCCGGCGTCGACGGCGAGGACCGCCTCAGCGCACTACCCGACGATCTCGTCCGCCTCATAGTACGTAGGCTGGACACCCGCACCGCGCTGTCCACCGCCGTCCTGGCTCAGGGTGGACACGGTCCGGGCCGGTCCGGTCCCGGTCCGAGCCGTCATTTGGACCGGCCGCCAGCGGTCCGGTCCGGACCGGACCGAGCTGTCCAACGAGCTGCTTTCCTGAGACCGGACCGTTTGGGGGTCAGCTCGGTCAAGCCCGAGAGGACCGAATGGACCGACCAGTGATGTTGCCTCGCAGGCTGTTTTTGCTGCGTTTAGGTCCTATTTAGCTGCAGATAGCTGCCGATCGCACAAGAGAGAGAGAGAGAGGGAGAGTATTTACTGAATCTAGCTAACCATCTAGCTTGCTGTTTAGGTCCTGCAAGCGAAACTAGCTAACCATCTAACTGAATCTACTGACAGACTAGCTAACTGAACTACTGACCGTACTGACGAAACTGAATTTTGATGAAACTGACGAAACTGAATTTTGACGAAACTAACAGCAAGCCGCCGGCGTATGTGGACACGCTCATCGCCCTTTGGGTCCTGGAAGACCACAACGGTAGCAATTGAAGGCGGCAGCGTTGGCTCTCCGACGGAGAAATCGTGGGCTTGTGCGCCGAGTTCGTCGGTGCATGAACTGAAACAGTGGCCTCGAAGTTGCAGTACATCATGGCGAACCTGGTGAAGCGCCCACACATGCAAGAGGCCGTCCAGTTCATCCTGGTGGCGCCGGCGAGGCGTTCGCCCACCTGGTGGCCAGTGTGCGAGCTGCGCTCAAACGACAGCCATGGCCATGGTCGAGAACTCCAGATTGGCAACGGTGCAAGCACGGCAGCGATGGAGAGTGGCAGCAAGAGGCTATGGCGCATGGGGAGGAGAGGAAGGAAGAATAGGGGAAGCTCGGGAACATGATGGTTCACCCGGGGGCTGCCGGTGGCCGCGACGACGAGGAGCGGCGGCGGCGGTGACTACGTTTTCTTGGTCCGCTCGGTCGGCTCGGTTAAATCCTGGACCGGACCGAAGCTTTGTCGGGCCTGATTCTTGAGCTCGGACCGACTGATTTTTTGAGCGGGCTAGGCCCGAGCTGGCCAGGACCGAGCGGGCCACGAGCCGGTCCGAAAGACCGCTCGTGTCGTCCACCCTGAGTCCTGGCCAGACGTTGGGCGCACATCCCTCGTGATCTGCCGGAGCTCCACTTCAGGATCAGCGACGTGATCCCGCCTGAGTACCACCGGACCGTCGCCCTCCGCCGGCGCAACATGCCGCGTGACACGTTCCTGGCCGAGATGCTGGACCGTCTCATGGCGCGCTGCGAATTCGACACGATCGCCGCGTTCGTCGACGGCATCACTGGATTCTTGGAAGCGGACCGTGGCCCTGCTGACGGCGACGCACGTCGGCGCGCCAAGACCCTGCGTCTGGAGTTCTTCCAGACACAAGATGGCGGCTGCGTCCTCGACCGCCTGATCACCGCCGCGGTAGGCGCATGGGGAGTGGAGGATCTGGAGGTCGTTGCCAGGCAAGCTTCCTGCCATGTCCTTCAGGCGCCGCCATACCGCTTTCCTCACAACCACGACTGCCTCAAGGACGGCCTACGCAGCTTGACGTTGGGTAACTACTGCATGCTCCCGCCGCTGCATAGCTACAACGCTCCCACCACGCTGGTCCTGCGAGAGATGGCCGCTTCCACGCCCGTTGACGTGTATCAGAGGGTGTTCACTGAGTGCACGAGGCTGCAGGTGCTTCACCTGATATCCTGTTGCTGTGCACAGGACTATGTGGTGGTGGACGCGCCGTGTTCACAGATCAGGGAGCTCATCCTCGACCAGTGCAAGTTCATGGCGACCGAGCTGCGCCACCTTCCAATGCTTGTCAGCCTGGCGTGCTGCCTAACCGACACTTATAGACTCATATTCGGCTTGGTCCCCAGCCTCACGCACACTAACCTCACATTCGCGACAGAAAGCTGGATAGTTCCAAAGCGGTGTACGGATCACTTCGGCCATTACATCATCGGCATGCCCCCTACCATGACGGATCTCGTCCTCCGCTTCACTGGGCTGAGAAGATGGATGGTGCCCAGTCCACCGGCCAAGCCATTGCTCAACCTGAAAAAGCTCCTTGTCGCCGATCTGCCTGCGAACTGGGACATCACATGGCCACGCGGCCTCCTGTTGGCCACGCCGTCACTCGAGGTCATGCATATCCATGTGCCTTGCTCGGAGGAGGAGCCAACTTACGGGAGCATGAGAATGAGCTCACTTGAGGCGCTTCAGCGCCATCACTGCCTCAGGGAGCTGGCCATTACTGGATTCTTGCGGCGCCACATATGGTTTTTGAAGTATGTGGTGAGCGTGTGCATATGTTGCAACGTGTTATCCTGCTCAAGGATGATGATCATGTTCGATACAATGGACTTTGGGATTGGGAGATGGTCGAGCAGCAAGCATTTCCTTGGAACAATGATGATGAAATGGTGGTGAGGAGAATAATCAAATATGGGTGCAGGCCTCTCGTTGAACTCATCATGGGATGATCTTCGCGGGTTAGCATTTGCAGGCTTGGAGAGATTCAGTAGGGATCTTCGGCTTCACTGGCCATGCTGGTTTGAATGCAATGTCCCCAATACACCTTGGGTGGGATCAAAGCATGTCATGACGCTGATATGAAACTTTTTCATGCCTATACAATTGCCCTAGAAATGGAAGGAAGGTGCTTTTCTGGCATGACAACTAGACGGGTAGCGGCCCATGCAAACACCTCGCCCCGGATCTCTTCAAGACCGCCACCAGGAAGCGAAGGAAGGTTTATTTTGAGCTTTGCGGTGAGGCGTGGGTACGCGCATTGGCAAAAATTAGCACCATCGAGCAACTCCAGTAATTTGTTCATCTTTGGGGAGTGCTCGCCACCGTCAACCTACAACTTGATCATGATGACACCGTCAACCTACAGCATATAGTACATTACAGTCTCTCTTTGCTTAGGAAATATTATGTGTATGTAGTTGTTTAAGACTAGAAATCTCCGGTGATTTATCTAAACGTCTGTCCTATCTAAAATAAGTTTGTCATGTGTTTTTTTTAAAGTCTGCCCTCTCCAACTCATTAGCAAACAAAATGGATCATGAATATGTGATGAGGCCAATTCATCATTTGATTTGCATTTGAGATGCAATTGATTTATGCACAAGTCCAAGTCCTCATATTAGTTTCAGTTGATGTGCTTAGTTAAAATCTCGAATATGATGGATCTTTCATATGTTGTTGTTCTACCATTGGGGCAATTTGGACAGCCGTTCAATCTTGGCCAAGAAGTTTGCGAGCTATTGGCCCAGGTGGCGGTCAGTATTTGCCATGTTTAGGTATCTATATGAGATGCATACCGTATTTGCCATGTTTACTGTTTACTCGTAGATTAGATTAGTCGAAAAAGTGCTAATATTTCCAACAGAGGCTGGGGTCACCCTTTTTTCCAAAGAAAAATAAATGATTTCATAACATTTGCCTTTTTTTAAAGAAAGGTAGTGATCTCTACCTTATATTCAAAAAACGGTTGTGAAGGCTAAATGAAGTAGAGGCAGGGACTCAGACCACCTTCTGATACTGAAGAGAGCATCTCGGTGAATCTTATGTGAATTAAGCACTTAGGCATCATGCCACATGTACTACTGCAACCGTTCCAGCAGATCACTGATCTCACCTTGTTAAAACAAGACAACAAAAGAAGAGAGAGTGCCTAACCAACAGTCTGACTGTTTTTCATTTGGTTTTCAGTCGAATTTCTGCTCCTATCAGATGCTGGCACGTGTCTGCATCTGGATGCTCAGAAAAAAGAGAAAATTCCTTGTTTGACACTGTCTTAAAATCTAGTTCCTTATTTGACACTGAAAAAGTTTTTCTTCCCTATTTGACACCAGTCCTAATTTTTATTCCATATACGACACTTCCGTCCATTTTAAGCCTAAATGACACCTGAAAAGACGATTTTGCCCCTCATGCGGTATGTGTGTGTGCGCGCGTGTGTGCTGTTGCGTGTGTGGGTGCACGCGCACATGTGTGCTGCTGCTGCATGTGTGTGTGCATGTGTGCTGCTGCGTGTGTACGTGCGCGCGTGTGTGTGCCGTTGCGTGCCTATGTGCTGCCTGCGTGTGTGCTGCTATTCCGTGTGTGTGTGTGTGTGTATGTGTGTGTGTGTGTTGCTGCGTGTGTGTGCGCGTGCATGTGTGTTGCGGCGTGTGTGTGCGTGTGTATGTGTGTGTGTGCACGTGCGCGTGCGTGTGTTTGCGTGTGTGTGTGCACGTGCGCGTGCGTGTTGTTGCGTGTGTGTGCGCGTGTGTGTGTTGGTGCATGTGTATGTGTTGTTGCGTGTGTGCTCCTGCCCTCGCACCTGATGTTGCGTGTGTGCGCTATTGCCCCCCACACACATACCATATGAGGAGCAAAAAAGTCTTTTCAAGTGTCATTTAGGCTCAAAATGGACGGAAATGTCATATAGGAAATAAAATTTAAAACTTGTTTCAAATAGGGAAGAATTTTTTTTCCAATGTCAAATAAGAAAGCAGATTTTAAGATAATGTCAAATAAGGAATTTTCTTCAGAAAAAAATAAACAGATCCACAAAAAACATAACGGGTCATGTTTTAACTTCTGCCCCACCACACACTGTTCACGGGCCCTCCTATAACTGATAAGGAGTAGAGCTGAAAGAAACTAAATGTCGGATGATCTTCCCAGGCAAAAGGTAAAATCCATAATTATGCAATTAACAAACTTGCAAAAACAAGACAGACTGATTTTATCACAAACAAAAACTGAATTCGAGACAAATGCTTAGGTGCAAAAAGATTTTAATATAAAACTTGAGCGCTTAAATAATGAAATGGAAGGTGATAAGCATATCCATTGCTATCTTGAGTCTTCCCTAAGAACAGAGTTTCCTCCCGTGTTGAAAAACAGACAGCAAGACCCTACATCTAAAGGTGATTGTCCTAATATCCATAACCAAACCTGGAGGCAGAAAAACAAAACATAAATGGGACTAAAGAAACACTAAAAAAACTGATATTCCAAAAAAAGACTGAATACTGAAGAACCGGAGATAGAGGTACAGAGGACTATAAACAAGACGGAAAGGTGGCTGAATAGTCAGATGACTGAAGAAACATTGAAAAATATAGGATTGCATACAGAGAAGAGCATAGTGTTTATTTCTCTATTTGCAGATAGAGAAAAACAGAGTGTTTAATTCCCTATTTACAGATGGAGAAAAACAGAGTGTTTATATTCAGACTGAAAAATATAGGATTGCAGACAGAGAAAATCAGATAGTTACAGTCTCTATTTGCTAAATAAACACAACACTTGGACTGAATATAGAAAGACAATGAAATAAAGTGTGCATATGTTGAACGGTTAGAGAAGCCATCAACATCATTAGTTCACAGCAAGAAGCACTACACTCCATTTATGTAAAATGCATCCATCAAACAGGAATGCATCATCATCAAGAACATCTTCCGGGAAACATTAGCAATGGCGTAACAGATATGAATGTCAGAAGAGCGACATTGCAACAATCACCATCACTACAAACTTGTTCCACCATTTCACACTTCGAATCGAGCAGTTCTGAATCATAGAACCGCAAGGACAAACAGTATCAAAGCTTGCTGGATTTTCTGAACACGCAGCTGCTGAGTTTTCTAAACCTGATTCTATCTATCTATATACCAAAATCTGGTCATCGTGTATAAGCAGGTCAAATTCCGAAGAGGTGAACTGTCAGGAGTCCGAATTGATCTTGCTTTACTCTGCAAAGAACCAATAATAACGCAGTCAGGTGAGACCTTAATAATCAATGAACAAGACAAAACCTGAAGCAATATAATATGCAAGGAACTGAAATCAGCTGATTGAACTTGATTTACTATCTTTACAAAAAAAATGGCAGCAAATAGGACCAAATAGAGGAACTGAATTGTCTAGAGAGGTAAACACACTAGGAGTCATAAAACTTGCACGTGGCGGTCAGTTTGGTGCACAAACTTGTAAAGTACGTGATTTCGGTCATCAAACTTGTGCGACCGTGCAAATACGATCACTTCTCCCATATTCAGCCGTATCGTGTGCTTACGTGGCGTCTAGACCAGGAACCAACTATTATAAAGTTATAAATAGAGAAACACATCATTACCACTCTGTTCGCTAAGCCCAACAAAGCAACAAATGAAAACTAAAAAATTGCCGTGTTATTCGCACAGTATGGAATGTTTTGATCTAAGCACCCTCTAAGTCTCGATCAAACACTTGTTTTTTTAACACCGATGGAACACTGGTCTGACTGTGTATTTTATAAGTCCCATGCATAAATTACATACATCATACATAAGAAAGAATAATTTTTGTGAACTCAGAACATGCATTTTATATAGATTTTTAAGCCAGAAGTTTTTTTATATATGTGCTGCAAAAATCAATTAATTTATTTTTTGTTTTCTTTAAACACGAGCACGCTATTGATCTGCAAATAATTGCGTGTTCATCTTGAATTTTATTTTTGTTTCCTTTAAACACTTTGAATTGTTGAAATGCTATATGCATGCAGCCGCAAAAGCACGACTTATACAAGTAAAATGCACACCACGAGTTTGCTAATTACTCAACTGTCGATCATCCACGCATGACGGTGACCTGCACGTCTAAGTCTATCTATTAACGGAATATTTTGAGTAAGCCGGTGTGTACCAAACTCGTGTGCAATAATGAAGGATATAAAATCTGTTTCTCCCTTACATGAAATGACTGTAAACATGTTACTTGTGAAGCCAACACTTTCCATATCTGAATCAAACATGAAATCAACACTTTCCATATCTGAATCAGAACATGTATGAAACAACACTTTCCACGTCAATGTTGAATGCAAGCATGTTACTTGTGAAATGATCTGTTCCCCACAGTAACATACTAGCCGTCTTAGATTATCTACAACGGTTTTTAGACAATTGCCAACTCCTAACAGTTTCAGACTGCAGCAGATTCAGTTAACTGTTTTTCCAGACTGCAACAAGTTACCTTTTCTTCAGACTGCAACTCTACGAGGGGTCGTCCTCATCCTCCCCCACGCCCAAATCCTCGAAGGCTCGTGCCCACTGAAAAAGCTCCCGCACAAAGATACAAGAAAAATAGATGAAAAAGCCTTCGAGGAAAGATCTATAAAACAAAACTGGCCAAATCTACAAAATGCACTGTGTTCTTGCAGTCTGCGGATCAAAATTTCAAAAGAACCAATGCAGAAGAACTCAAGAGACCAACGGGGAAGAAATCAAGAAATACCTTTCGGGCGTGCTGGTTTGGCAAAGGCCCCTGCTGCTGCGGCCCCAGGGGAGCGGGCGCGGCGGGCGCGACCACGCCGAGGCCCGTGATTTCGGCAAACGTGCGGCGACCCGCGGCGCGGGCCGCTGCTCGCACGGTGTGGGAGTCGGCGTTCGCGGCGGCGAGGCCCCTTATTTCGGCAAACGTGCGGCGACCCGCGGCGTACCCGGTGAGGCCGTTCGCGTCCGCGGCGAGGCGCTGGGCGTGCTCGGTGAAGGCGTCGGCGAGCGCCGTGAAGGCGTGGGCGAGCGCGGCCTCGTGCGGGGGGAGCGACTCCGCGTGCGCCCTGATGCTCTGGGCTAGCGCGACGAGGTTGTGCGCGAGGGCCCTCCCGTTCGCTGCGGGCGTGGCGAGGGACGCGGAAACGGCTGCCGGCGCCGCGCGAGCTTCTGGCGCGGCGAGCGCCTCCCAGTGCGCGGCGCAGGCCACATCGTAGGCGTAGAGGTGGCGAAGGAGCGCCCTGCCGGTCTGGAAGAAGGCGAAGT
The DNA here is from genome assembly GCF_018294505.1 of Triticum aestivum. Classification (NCBI taxonomy): domain Eukaryota; kingdom Viridiplantae; phylum Streptophyta; class Magnoliopsida; order Poales; family Poaceae; genus Triticum; species Triticum aestivum. The sequence goes on from NC_057809.1 coordinate 598,732,010, forward strand.
AAGGGTGGCCGGGGGGCAGGGGCGGCGACGGCGGGCTGGTGGTCGGCGGTGCGGGCGTCGGCTGTATTGCGGTTGCTGATTCTGTATTGGTTGCGGGTCGGCGGTGGAACGGTGGAGCGGGCGGGCCTGTCGGCTGGAGGAACTACCCAGCGGCTAGGTGAGCCGTGAGCCGAGCCAGGGGACGGTGTCACACGCCTGGGTCTATGGCCCACCATTGGATTAGGTAGATTCTTTTCCTTACTTCTTTGATTTATATTGCTGATATTTATAGATTGGCAAAAAAACAGAAAAATCAGGTTTAAAATTCAAAAAAATAACTGTTTTGAATCAGGTTTAAAAATCAGGTGCCCGCATTACGGTCGAGATTCCTAGCCATTACCCCTTCATCGTCAAGCTGCCACTCGTGCGAGCTCCGGCGTGGGTCTTGGGTTGCTCTGGGGCAGGAGATCTATGGGGAGGAAGCCATGTGTGCTCAAGAGCATGTGAAGGCCGAGGCTTAGAGCATCTACAGTCGAGCGCCCCAAACCAGTCTCAAACGTCTGGGCCACTCGCCCGGTCACTGACCGGTCATGATATTTTGACCCAGAAGGACGCCTCAAACGGGTCCCAAACGCCCGGGCTGGCCGGCACTCCTCATATCCAGCCAAAATATGGGGCGGATATCGGGTGGTCCGGGCACACCCAGGCGCGTCTGCCTGACAAGCCCGGTCCACCATCGACCCCACGTCTGTCCCGCAAAAAAAAACATCTGGCTCATCGCTCCGAAACCCGATCTCACTCACTCTCCTCTCTCGCTCCGTCCTCTCCTCTCCCCGTATCGATTTCGACCGAATCCGGCGCAATGTCGAGCTCCGGCAGCCGCTCCGGCTCTGAGCTGGATCCGGACTATGAGCCTGATCTCCGCATCGCCTTGGAGCGGTCCAAGGTGGAGATTAGGGGCAGTTCCGGATCTGCACCCTCGCCACAGCCGCAGCTCGGATGCCGACGCTTGCCCCTTCCGGCATGTGTGCAGCTCCGATAAGCGGCCTGCGCAATCCGTGCCTCCCCAACGCCGTCGCCTGCCCTGTCGGCTGCTCCTCCCCCACGTGGGGCAGCGGTGGGTGCTTGTTGATAGTGCATGTTGTTATGAAAAGTTCACATGTAGTTTCCCTTTCTATTAATGCACCGAAACATAAAGGCCTTGCACGATAAATTTCACGTGTAATTTTAGTTATGCGTTTGGATAAAACCCGTTATAATAGAGCATGAGTTGCTAGATTCTTGCTCATGTTCAGGTTCAGATCATTTTTTCATGACAAGTAGTACTAAATATTTTTCAAATCTTACCGTTGGATTTGGTGCAATTTAAATCTTCCCTTTATTAGCTTAAGTACTTGAACTTGTTCTTAGCGTTACTATTCCTTTACAATAAATGCAACTAAAATATTGATGTGACTTTTTTTTGCTTCCTCCAACTTTGCATTTAATAATTTACTTACATGGTTCTCATCATATTTGCGGGACAAAAAGAAGACACAAATTCAACACTCATCAAGCCTTACTTGGATGCATCTCAAGTCAAGCCACAAACTATAAAATGGTAGTTGTAATTTGATTATTTGGATTTTGCTGTATGGAGGTGCTTATGATTGTGTGCTACAAATTGTTTGTGACAACTGTAATTTGATTATGTGGACTTTTCTTTATGGAAATGCTTATGATTGTGTGTTGCAACTTGTTCATGGCGGTTGTAATTTGATTATGTAGATTTTTCTTTATGGAGCTACTTATGATTGTGTGATGCAACCCTTTATGCTAGTTGGATTTTAAATTTCGGAAAGACTATGTCTGTCTCGTTCCAAGGTAACCTTGGCCCGGGTTAATGAATTATTGCCAAAATGGTATCCAAACAAGATATGCATATCATTTCAATTGATAAATTGTAGTGTCACTGTCACCCAAACATGATGTTTGGATTTGGAATCGAGATTCAACCAAATGAAGTCCCAGCATAGATTTCATTTCAACCAAATGAAATGAAATGAGAGGTGCCAAATGAGTTGTGAAGTGTTTTGGAGAGTTTTCTTATGGAAGAAATTGGATCGTGATTTGTGAATAGGAATTTATACTCTAATGTAATACATATCCTGAGGTGACCGAGAAACTCGGCCTCTCGTGAGCAATCTCACTCCACCACCGACCCCTCTACCACCGTACCGTGTTCCCGTCCTTTCCGACAAGATTCCTAGCCACTACCCCCTCATCGTCAAACCACCACTCGTGCGAGCCCCGGCCTCCTGCGTGGGTCTCTGGGTTGCTCAGGGGCAGGAGATCTACGAGGGTGCGGGTGCCATTTCAGTATATCCATTACCGGCAAAGGCGATGAACCCCAGAGGATCGCCACGCGCGGCATTGACTCCATTGGTGACTCCCAAAGGCCATGTGTACTTGAGAGCACGCGATGGCGGAGGATGCTCTGGTGAAGGCGCACCTGAAGCTGGCTCTACAGATTTTTGCGAGAGCCACGCCCAAGGAGAGATTGAGGTTGGTCCTAGCTGTTGGATAGATTCATAAGAGATGATTCTGTGGGTGATGTTAGAGGTAAATTTGACAAGTCCAGTGCAATGCTCGCGTTGCGTAGGTATCAGGGCGAGGAATTCCCCGCATCAAACTATTAGGTCTATGAGATCCTTGGGCAGGCTAAGGTTGGGCTTCTATTCTCCGGCTTAAATAGCCGCACTTGGTCCCTCGGGCGGCACGCCCAAGCGGCGTCACACGGCGACATGAATCCGTCCTCATTGAAAACTGGAGGAGGTGTCTGTCAAACCAATGGTTTCTACGTATTTTCGTGTGGGCCCTTGTGATGAGTCCGGCGTGGCGGGCGCGCCCGGGCGCATCCAGGCATCCCATAACTGCCCCAATATGGGTCGGGTATGGGAGTGCCAGTTCGCCCGGGCACTTGGGCCGAATTTGCCAGATCCGATTGTGTGGCTCTTTTCTGTCCGGATAATGACCGGTCAGGCCGCCAAGACATTTGAGGCGAATATAAGGGCTTCTGTTATTGATGCTCTAATAAACCCTTGCCTTGTCATGCGACATGTTTGGTACGAGGCTATGTTCTCTTCTCTGTGTGTCCTACCAGGCTACTCCCTTCTTTCATCTATATAGGGCTTAATGCGTTTTTCAAGACCGTCTTTGACTATTGATAAGATTAATAATACATGGGATGTATAATGTGAAAATTATATCATTGGAAGCTCCTTTCACGTACGAATTTGACGGTATGCTTTGTGTAACTTGCATGTCATATATTTTTACTTTAACACTTGGTCAAAGTTAGCCTTGAAAAACGCGTTAAGCCTATATAGATGGAAGGAATGAGTATGTTTAGTTCCAGGTTCCCCTGTAAGAGAGAGCATGCGTGCAGCTCCACTGCTGCATTTTTTTCTCTTTGTGTATAAAATGGAAAGGAACATTACTGGTTGCATTGAGTGATTGTTTTGCTTTGCTTGTGGAAGCTCGATCACTGGCAACTGTTGGACTCCGGCTCTCCAAACACGATGAAACAGAGGACACATCACGTTATACATTTCCTGCACGTACGATGGGGGTCAAAGGGTCGTTTTTTCTTAGTTGGTTTTTTTCTATGAGCAAAGAGGTTTTTCGTTTTTTGCTTTTGATCTTAAGAGTTTTTTTATTTTCGTATAAGGTTATAAGCATGGAGAAAAAACGCAAAAGTATATACAAAATCTCCAGTGCTGCTCACAGCATCTCTCTTTCTGAGTGCTAGCAGTATTTCCCAGATCGGCTAGTCTGGGCTGGGCTTTCCGGCTCGCGCCGAGTCGCCCGCTCGGCTGCTCGTGCTTCCAGAGATAAGAGAAGGATGTTCCACCGAGCCTCCTCAGCGATTTGAAACATCCGACCGTCCATCTCGATTGCTTGATGCGTTTTCGGCCGTTGGATCGAGAGGTGGGAGGAGCTGGGTCGTCGGATCGAAGCTGCGGCGCTGTAGAAATGAATAGTTACCGTCCCGCGGTAAAGATCTCGTGTCACCGCGCGTAATTCTCGTGCCCCGCCGAGGGCATTTTCGTAATTTCACTATGTTGTATAAAAGTGCAACACCCATAGGGTTTCTCCCCAATCGGCTTCGTCCCCTCTTCCTGTTCACTCGAGGGAGCCACCGCCGCCCCCTCCCATTCCAAACTCCTCTCTTCCCCGCCTCCCCTCGCCCTGCCGGCCATCCTCCCCGTCCTCCGCCGCCACCGACCAGCCGCAACCGCGCTACCATCCCCTCCCTGTTCCTCTCCCGTGGCAAGTCCTCCGAGAAGCAGCCCAAGGGCAGCCGCCTGCCGCTCGGTGGCCGGACGCCGAGAAGCGCCGCTGCTTTGGCTCCGCCGTCTCCTTCGCCCTGCCTGCCGGATCCACGCCGTCGTCCTCGCGTGCACACGGCAGATGCTCCGCCTCTTACTCTCGTTCGGCCAGATCCACGGTGCACGGCCTCTCGCGCTCGCTCGCGACCCTGAGCCGTGGCAAGGGTTTCAGGCTGGGCATCGGCTTCGTCGCCCGCGCGGCTCCGGTGGATTCCGACGGCTCCTCTCCGTCTCCTCTCTCGCCCCCACGCGCGGCTCCGCTTCCCGATGGCCATGAGGTGCAGCCTTGCATCGTCCTCTTCTCCTTTTCCTTCTCAGGCAAATTTTGTTTTGGTTCACTGCTCAATTTCTTTGGTTAATCTTCGTGCACTGACCACTTGGTGTTGTTGATGGCGCAGATTGTGGCGAGGTTGAGCGTATGGAGCAGAGGGACCAGGGCCGGCCGATGGCTTGTTTCCTCTATACGTACTTGATGGTTAGCCCATGTAGCAGATCGACTGATTCTGAGAAAGGAAAAAAATGGTAACAAAACGACTAATTCTTGGCTTGCTGCATGCGCGTGATCTTCTCTGGTTTCTCTTCCCCAATTGGCAACGAACCAGCCATGCCAAGGTCAACGGCGCCTTGTCCACACCGTCTAATTGCGATTTCCGGCTGTTGGGTGTGATTAGTGCAGGAAGGTAATGGGATTTTCTCGATTCCATGCATGAACCTCCTCGTGAACTCAAATCCCATCTGTTTGTAGTCTTGTTAGATGTTTCGCTTCGTGAAGTTAATCCTCATTACGTATCTCTTGCTTACACTTCAGTTTCTTGTATTGATTGGGCCGGATTAGGAAAGGGAAACTAAATTTTCTGCTCATGACTTGTAAGCTGCAGCAAAAGCTTGCAATTTCTAATTTCCTAGCCAACCAGGAGCATTTGTTTCATGCCTTTCCTAAGCTTTTTTTATTTAACTAGCTGTGTTCTTAATTTTTATCATCTTGTATCATATATTTGTGTGCTAATTATCAAGATTGCTATTAATTTGGCAATATTGTATTTGGAAAGTATTCATCTGACTATGAGAAGAAAAAAACATGCATATGAGTTGATTGAGCCTGAGAGAGGAGTTGTTGACATTTATTCAGAGCACATACAAGTAGTATTTCTACTGCTTAGGAATTTTATGGAATTAGTTTTAGTATTTATTGAAGAGCAATTTAGTGAAGGATTATAGGATGTTAAAATTTCACCTAATGAAAAAAAATATAAGTTTCAGACTGACAAGATGATAAGGCAACATAAATTTTAGTGTGATTTATTGGAAGAACTTTGAGTGGTTGGATGATTCAATTTGGTTAGTTGGTTATGCAGTTTATAAGTCACCCATGGGTGTGTTTATTGCAAAACTTGCACAATCATTCTATGGCGCCAACCACCAATACCATGCTCCTCCACAGTTAAGCCACTTCGTGATGCGTAATTATTATTTTTGATGTTGCTGATACCCTTTCCCGTGGACAGCTCTGCCAGATCCGTTGCTGCTACAGAACCCAACTCCTGAGCACGTCGGAGTTGAGCAAGAAGACAGGAGGAGGTGTCGAGGACGAAGAGGCCCCTCTTCCTTTTTGGTCCACGCCGCTACGAAAGTGATATTAGGGTATTGAAACTTGCTTTATGGAGTAGTACCATCACGATACCTTGCCTTTTTCCTATTATGTTCGAGTACTTAGTACTTACCCTGTTTCTTTGACAAAGGCATTTGATAGATATGATTAGGCACATATTGAGTGTGCCATTTCAGAAATATTGAGCATACAGTCTCAGTTCCAACTTAAGCATACAATCTGCTCTTTCTTCTTAAGATATAGAGGAGGATAATGATATATTGTCTGTTTGATATTTGCATGTAGTTATGATTTCATAAAAGGCCTAAGTTTGACCTTATGTTATATCAGGACATCTTGGTTCTAAATTTCATTCCAGAGATTTGCTTAATATTTCATTTAGATTGGTTGTTTTAGGGAATGAAAAAAAAATGCATTCTATGTTTGTTCGTTCTATCTTTCCCTGTTTTTGTCATCTTCAGTATTTAATGTTTGTTCATACGTGTATTTTTATCGCCACAACCTTCCACTGGCCTGACTAGGGTGTGCCAAGGTGCACATTTAGTTATCAGAAGATGGTTCTGTTTTTATTGGGGCTGCATTTGTAATGGTTCATTATTTCTAAAGGGGTACACTGTTTGTAGGTATTGCACTGAGCTGGAAGAGGATGCTGGCCAGCGGCCCACCTCTCTTTCGACATAATAAACTGATGTAAAAACTTATCTTGGGAACATTCATAAATATGGCCATTCAAATTCCTCAGAGCGACTTTGTTCTAACCATACATAGCAGAACTTAGTTGCCTTCCCAGACTTCTGCAGAAATTTAAGTGCAATGTATCATCAAGGATCATTGAATCCAGTTATTTGATTTCTTTGTATAACAAGAGCTTGAGTTGTCGCCCTATCTGTTGTGGCGGTATCATGGTTTGCTTGACTCAATTTTGACAAGCAGTTCAAAATTAAGTATGGTCGCTTGAAGCATTCTTTGTGATACTAACTGCAATCAAGTTTCACATTTTGTTCTACTCAACTCGGCCTTTTCCAGATATCTTAGCTTTGGCTTTATGTGGGCACACTACTGTTACTCTTTTTATATGGCAATACAAAGGAGATTGAAGTATTCGTAACACATGTGTTTTCTGTCGTGCAGTGAACTTGTTATACTCTTTCTGGTTCAATGGAACTTACCTACGCACATTAGGTATGCCTTTTTTGGTACCTTCATCTCAACTTCATTGTTTCTATCTATGTGCTCTTTTCACATTTTCTTACAGATTATATGAAGAAATCGTTCATTGCTAATTAATACTATATGCAATGATGTTTTGAAATTTACCTATCCCAAATGTGGTGTTTTGGACAATGTGATATAATTCATAGTTCTTACTCTGGGCTCAGTGAAACATGTTGTTATTTTAATAAATTAAACTTTCTTCACTTCAAGGCAAACAACATATGTTGCATTTCTACCAAAGTGTGTGTAATTCTTTGTTTTACTTGCAGATTGTTGCAGCTGTTGTTTTTAGATGTGACATGATTCTACTTCTTGGTACTGTAGGGGTTTTACTTTAGCTGGTGAGTGTTTGTGAGCGAGATGGCTGTCGCTTCCACATGGATCCACCTCCTAGACGTTGACCACTTCATTGGAAGGTTAGCAAGGCATTATTTGTTCAGGTGTATGCGATTGTCAGCTAGATGTTCATGTTTGTGGTTTGTTTGGCTTGTGATGTAGGCACGTGTAACCTTGATGGGCAAATATGGTGAAGACTTGAAGTTGATATACTAATGTGGTATATGAAGCTATGTTCAAGGGCGTCACACAGGTTTGGAATCTTCATTCACATCTGCACCTCACTTGTTACCTGTGTTCTTGCTTCAGTCTTTTTTTGTAATCATATTCCTATATACTGGGCATCATTCTGTATTGCCAGTGCTTTCTATTAATCACCATTTTAAGAATCATTCCTATATACTAGTTCTTGCTTCAGTCTGAGATTGAAGTTTCTTGATTTTATCCTATTAGATTCCAAACCTGACTTTGGGCGATTGCTTGAGGGAGTTTCCACTTCTCTTTTTGTGTGTGATTCTTGCTATAATGGCCTAATTGGTCCTGTTGTGTGCATACTGCTGAAGCACCTATTGAGTTTAAATCATCTGAAGAATGGGACAGAAGTGATGATAATAAGATAATAGTATTTCTTAAGCCTATATTTAGTTTTCCCTTCCTTTTACACTAAAATGTGTACTAACATTTCTTGAGAACAGAACTAGGGTAGTGCACATATATGATTTATTTATTCTTCTTTCATATTGGAGAGAGTGGTAGTACCTTGCTGATTACACTAATTTTGTCCTATTAGAGGGTTCTGTATATTCTCTAGCTACTTAATGATTTCTTTCTTGGCTGTGATTTATTTGGTATTTGAGGTGCTAACAAATAGGAGTTGTGACAGAAAAATGTCGTTTTATTTACTCTCATGTGACAAGCATGCCCAGAGTCTTGCGAGTTATACCCGTGTTGAGATATGCTATGGTTTATTATGTCTTTATTTCATGTTTATTTCAGGCTTGTTTTGTGGCCTTAAATCCAATGTATCCTTGATTCTGTAATTATTGAATAAATGTCTGCATTCTGCGTTCAGTTCTGTAACATAGAAGTGTTGGCGTGCTTCTTTTCATCTCCAGCCAACTGGTCCATCATTTCTCTGGTTTAATAAAAAGGAAAATATTGTTCTTTTTGTAGCTCAGTGGCACTTATTGCCTTATGGAGGCTGATTCTTAAATTGCCTAATTAACAAGCAACACTTAAATGTAGATGGTTATCCTTTGCCACTCTTTAGTAATATATCGGATTTTCCCATATCATGTTCATGACAAAGATGTGTATGTGTGTGGACATGTGTGTGTGTCTGTGTGTGTGTGTGCGCGCGTGCGCGTGTGCGTGTGCCATTGTATTAGGATTTAAAGTTTGGGTCTCCTCTGATTTAGTTACTTCCTCCTCCTATTCTAATGCTGATGCTTTGCTTTTGTGATTGCAGATCGACTTGCAATGTTGAGCAGATCACCATGTTAAAAGATGAGCATTTAGAGAAGTGTGTGCTCGCCAAGGATCCAATGGGTTTCTGAAGAGTTGGCTGCACATCGTTGGTGTCCGATGCACTATCAGGTATACATGAGGTCCGCTCTTGGTTTTACCTTGGTCTTGTAGTTAGCAAATCAATTTTTTTTGGAATGTTCGACTTTAATTACATTTAGATAGTCTTTCACCCATCCATATCTTTGAGATTTGAGACCAGGGTGCACGCCACAAATATGTCAACCATGATGTCAGGAGCCCTTTAATTTCCTCTTCCTTTTGGGTGTGAGCATCGTTGATTGCTAATAGCAAAGAAATTAAAAAAGAAGAAGAATATAAAAGTAACTTCATTTTTTACATGGCTTGATTTAAATTTTTGTGCACATGTTCTTTGATGAGATAGTCTCCTATGTCTGTCAGGTCCAGTACTAGATTTTTTTTGACTCAGAACCAACAACCCCAATTTAAATGAAATATAGATACACACAATATTTGTAAGCTACTACGGGAATTTAGAGGTGGTCATAGATATCTTGGTCAACCCAAATAGATAAAGAACACACATGAATCCAGGCTTGTGCTCTGTTTTGTATTTCTCATGTACGAGCAGAGTCTGTGTGTATATGTTGTAAGCTAGAACAATTTATACACACCAGAACCTATCTGTGTATGAGCAGAGTCAGTGTGTATATGTTGTAAGCTAGAACCGGTTGTATCCACCAAAACCTCTATATGTGTGCCTGTACTCCTGTCATGCATGGATTTTTTATCAGACAAGATTATTTTTTTCAAATGTATAATCTATTTTTCTCAGATATATATTTCTTCTTGTTCATTCTTTTCGGCTTAAAGCACGAATAATCAGAATATACCTGTAGTGTTTGTACTATATGCATACACTTAAGCTCAAAATAATAATGCACTTCCTATTACTTGCTCTATTTTGTTAAAATGTACGTACATCAGTTGGTTAATTGGCCAGGAAATTTTGCTCTGGTGATTGCAAAATTATAGTGGCTAGCTGGGACACCTAATTCCGCCTTTGCAATTATAAGCTATTAAGCTGGTGTATTTTCTGTTAGAACTACCGGATATTCATGTAACTTGGTTTCTTTTGTGGTACATGTACCTTAGTTTAAATATTGATTAACTGATACACACTACTTATGGTGGTCTTCTAATCAAATCACAGCTACAGAGATTTCCTTGGCGAAGATCTCGGGACACTCGGGTAATTTATTATTTTCCATATGATCACGATGTAGAGGCTAGGAGAACTATCTCCTTTTCATTATATGCATAAGTAGTGCAGATTATTCTGTAGGGAATTATTTCCTGTTTTATCGCATGTTGCTACTCTGTGTTAGGTGATCATTATAGCCATATAATGCCACTAGATGTAGTGCCAGATATCTCCTTTATTGCTTCAGTTTTAATTAATTAGGAAACTGGAGCAGGGTATTAAGTTGGACCCCCCCTCGTTTCTTTGAGACCTTCTGATCATGTGCTTATTTTAGTGGCTCTGTCCTTGGATGGTCATTTCTGATGAGTGATAACCAGGGCAATTTCACTTCCAGAAACAAGAGAAGAGGGTCTCACCGAGCCTCCTCAGAGCTCAGCGACTTTCGCCGTCGGATGCGTTCGCTTGATGGAGTTTGGGTCGTCGGATCAAGCCATCGGACGTATTCTACCGTCGGATCTGGAGTAGCACTATAGGAATGAATAGTTACTGCCTCCTCGCGCTGTCGCTTACTCTGTCTGTTCGACCGGGACTAGCTGACGTGTGGGGCCCCTCGTGGGTGGGCTGCGTTTGTCAGTGACCGTGGCCGCGGGTGTGGCATGTTCGTCCCGTCGCGCGCACCAACGGGTAAATATCCCGCGCCACTGCACGTAATATCTTGCCCCCACCGAGGGTATTTCGGTCTTTTTGCGTCCAGGCCTCATGCGTGGTGGGCGGTGGTTGGCCCGTGCGGCTATGGAGTGGGGGAGGGCAGCGGCTTGCCTCTTCGTGCTCCCATTCGCCCCCTTCTCTCTGGGTCTCCTCTCCTCTCGCCGCCGATGCTCGTGTCAGAGGCTATTCTTGCTAGGGCGATGATGATTAACTGTGGCTGAAATAAGTGTGCCTTTGAGCAATCGAGGCACCTGTGGGTATCAAGTTGGATCCTCCCTCTCATCCCTAAAATCATTTTTGGTCATGTGATACTTATGGTTATGTCCTTGGATGGTCATTCTTGTTGAGTGATAACCAGGGCAGCTCCACTATGTAAACAGATTGATCTGGTGGTAAGAGATGACGGGGGTAGGTTATATGATCGAGGAAAGGCGAATCTGAGCCCACTATGCAATTAACCCTAAACCCTTTTTCATTTGTATTTAAAGGTGTTGCTTATTTATGCTCCAGTGTTTATAGCCGTTTTAAGTAAAGTTTTCTTCTCTCTCATGCCTTTATTGCATATAAGTTGTTCTTGATCCTTTATTGTTTCTTGTTGGTCTTTGATTTAATCTGGTTAAGAGTAAGTTGCACTTTGTTATACTAGAAAGACTCACTCCCAACAAGTTATCGGTTGAATGACTTGTTTTAATTCGTTGTGATACTATTACTTCTATTTTTTGCAAGTTACCAGTTGTAGCTATTTGTTCATGCTACAGAAAATAATACTATAGGATTTTTTTGAGATTTTTCTTGAGATAATGCTGGATTGTTCATGTAAAGAGTGACCGAGGTAGCATGTCCCATTTTGTATCCATAAACATTTTTTTGACTGCTGTGATTAGGTTGTTGGGTTAATCCGAGCCATTGAGCAGACATTTCCTTTCGTTTTCTTTAGTTTGTTCTGAAGCTTTCCCCAATTCTGTACGTCACCACTGCATTTTTTTGGATCCTGTAGTTTGAACACTCTTCCAACTATAGAGTTTAAAATATGTTACCTACATAAAGAGGAGTTAAATAAGGATGAACTTACACAGCTTATCCTTATTTTAGCCATAAGAGTATTTTGTCTATAGAGCTGATACTCTGAAACTCTGTTTTTATTACTGTATTATATTATGAAGGTTCAAGTATTTGGGTTCTAGCTCCTGCTTGGATATGGTAGATGCTTATTCATTTTCCTATTAGGATTACATCATTGATGTCACTTCCCAACCAATATTAAGCTGGCAGTTGTTTATTTTCTCTTTTGCCTAACACATCAAAATCTAGAGCAACACTTTTTGTTGATTGATATTTCCAACAGATACTGACTACTTCTCTTTATTTTATTGTATTGTTAGCCAATTAAAAAGGTTTTGTTGTAGGTGTATTTTTTGTATGGTATATATTATGCGAGTTATTTCTAATGCATCTTGATATTATCTTAGAATCATCTGACTAGAGTCTCGGTCCTTAGAGCTTAGTTAAGTAAAGCATCTTTTATATCAGATATCAAATTATCTATACTTGTACTAAGATATAATGTATCTAACCAGATTTTCATTTCTTTAATGGAGTTTTTAGCACTCAGATTTATTTGAAATAGCTGCTCCTATATTTTTGTCAGTGCTTGCTGTGCTTAGTTTAAATGTTTCTTCTTGGTAGGATCATTTCTAAATAGTGGATGTAAGCATGCCTTTTCAAGCTTAAGCATTTGATTTTTAGCGATATGGTGTTCTCTCCTTACAGATGACCTTCTGCTTTCTTATTTTTTAAAATAGACAAGTTGGATGCAATTGCCGCCACTCATGTCGCTATAGGAGTGCGCGCAGGGGGGAGTGGCGGGTCAAGGTGCACTCATCGGCGCCGCTGCTGACCGGCAGATCCAGGCGCACCCTCGGTGCACGCAGGGGGGTGATCTACGACGACCTCCTGGGCACGACACCGCTGGAGACGGTGAGAAACACGCACTCCGTCCACCATTGGTCAGCGGCAGTAGCAGGACGAACCGTCGCCGTAGCCGCCGGGCTGAACCATAAGACGCCTCAACAGCGACTGACGAAGTCGTCGAGGTGAGGCGAGAACCCCCTTCCGACGCCTTGCATCGTCCTCTTCTCCTTTTCGTTTTGAGACATCCTCCACCTAATCCCCTCCCCTCTTAGGCGACAGCCCGGAGGTGAACTCCACCGACAGCGTGAACTTGGCCGGCGACCGCAAGGACCCATCCACGGGGTCCCTTCCTCTCTGAAAACGGCCTAATTGCTGATATCTTGCCTCCCCTCTCCTTCTCCCTCTCTTAATTTTCAAACAATTTCGGTATGGTATTACTGTTAGGTAACCCTACAAACTTTGTTGGAACCTAAAAATAGGTACTCCTGATGGATTAGAGTGGTTCTGCCTGAAACAACTTCCAATGAATTGTTGAATTAGCCAATGTCATAATTAGTAAATCCGTGCCGTTATATTCTGTAATGAGATCACATTATGCCCATGTTTAGATGACACTGACCCAAGTTTACTTTTTGATTCCCTTAATTTCTCTACCTAATTCTTGTGGCGGCATGCTTTCATCAGTTTCAATACGACGAAGATGACAGATCCAACATGGTATCCTTTACGGATGAACAGGAGTTAAGAGGCATGTGTGTAAGTGTTGCATATACTATTCGAAGATCTTCCGTGTCATTCCAATATGTACCATGCCATGCTACAGAACGATCAAACATATATTCTGTATTGGTTTATTCCTTCGGTGATTAATTTCAGGCCACCCAGGCCACACAAAGAAGGCCCACTAGTTTTTTGGACAGGATAAGTGCACTTCAGGCCACCCAGGGTCGGGCTTTCAGCAGAGACGCCAGAGGAGATACCTTTGTGCGAGACTGCTCTCGGTTGAAAATATCCAAAGGTTGGTGCCTCAAGCTAAACTTATCACCTGTGATTCTTTCCCTTTGATCCATTTGCTCCATGCAACCCCTTCTCTGGACAAGCGATAGTTATAGTCGTCATGGACTCCGATGAGATTCTCGACGAAGCGATACCCGAGTGGTTGGAATTGGCAATCATATGCTTCCAGCGGTATCACTCGCCATGATGAGCTCCACCATTGGTTCTAACTTTGTGTACTTATCAAGACTGCCATCTAACTGTCACCAGCCTTTGTATAAACGCCTTGCTTTTAGTATTTTGTGATGTTCGGCTGTCCTGTAATGTGCTACTTAGTTTTCGGTCCCTTGCTATGTAACCAACTTACTCTAATTATTAATAATGGTAATTCAACTTGTGGGATGCATTCATTTCTATATAAATGACTTGCTGTAATCCTGATCTATCAAGAATTTTGATGGTTTTTATTGAACCATATCTTACTTTGTACTGCACTTATATGATTTGTATTGGTTTACATACTCCCCTGATAAATACCAGGCGCTGGATTATTGGATCACTACTTTAGACATATTTTTGTAATGACAAAATGTGTCATGTTTGTCATACTTTTGGTATATATGTTGTCTTGCCGTTTGGCAATGCCCTGTTTTTTATGTAAATTTACTGTATTGGTCTAATCCATTCTGAGCAATTGCTTTAATTCCCTATGTTACCAAACGCACTGAAATTGATTTTGTCTTAGTCTCATGCCGATGTTTATCATCATTGTGTCTTGCTCCTATCACAACTGAGTGTTTCTTCTTCACTATTTTGTTATGCTGTATGAATGTATATACTAAAACTGAATTCATATTAACTTAGCATTACCTGCCTAATCAAATGTTGGGACCGGCACTCTTGCGCCAAGGCGCGATCCCGATCTAGTTGTAATATTGGTCACACCTCGCTAGATTGCAGGAAGCTTGACCAGCTTATAAAGCGAGGCGGGCTGGTCTTTTCGGCTCGCGCCGAGTCGCCCGCTCGGCTGCTCGTGCTTTGTAATGTTAGTCTCACCCCGGTAGCTTGCAGGAAGCTTGACCAGCTTAGACCTTGTACAATGGAAGGTCCTGTAGAAAAGATAAAGAGGAGAAAGAGGGCACGATAAGAGCCTTGGCTATCAGTTTTGTGTGCGCGCGTGTTCGTGCGATTTGACGTGATCGATCTTGTGGCGAATTTCCAACACCGGCCTCGCCTCCCTCATCTCGCCTCGTCCAGCATAACGACCGCCCCCTCCGCGCTCAAGCCAAATAAGAAGCTACAGAGGCACGCCGCGGACACGAGGGATGAAGTTGTCGCCGCTGCGCAGCAGAAGGTCACCAACGCCCGCGTCGTGGCGGCAACGATGAAGGTGCTCTATATGCTAGGGTTAAACCCTAGCCAACATGGCCTCGTCAACGCCGCCGTGGCCGCGGTCAGCACCGGCTCATCTGCGTTCCTTTGGATGGTGCTCCCCGACTCGCCCCGCGTGTCGGCTTGCACCCCGATGCCCGGCTTCCACGTGTACCTGCAGGCCTCCCGCCTTTTCAGGGAGTGTTCGCCCGACGTGAGCGTGGTGGCGCCTTCCATGCCCGCGCCCATCGACCTCAACGCCACACAGTTTGCCGGTGGCTCGTCATCCGGAGGCGCGAGCAAACGCGCGCGGCAGATGCCGGCCGACGTGCTGTCGGACGCCCACAACCTGTTCAACGGAATGCCGGCCGCCGGCAACAAGGACTACATGCAGAACCTGATCTTCGAGGGCGGTGCGCCGGTCGCTGGCTACGATCCCAACGAGACACAAAGCCAAGACGATCGAGGGGCGTTCACGCCGGTCGCTGGCTACGATCCCGATCAGGCGTCCTTCATGCGTGATCAGGTCGGCATGGACCTGGATGGCTTCCCACTTGACCATGAGTTTCCGGACGACTACGGGCAAGAGGAAGAGGACGAGTGCGACGTCGAAGTGGAGCCTTTGTTCGAGGACGAGCTCGCAAACCAAGCCGCTGGGCCAAAGCCGAAGCACAAGAGCAAGCGGACGAAGGCATGCACGAAAACCGAGGACAAGCTTCTTTGTGAGTGTTGGCGAGACATTGGACATGACCTCAAGACGGGCGCCGAACAAAAGCATTCAACTTTTGGGATTCGTGTCCACCGGGAGTTTCATGAGCGCAAGAAGTTTCCGCCTTACCAAATAGTGAGCACGCGCGGGTGGGTGGGTGTCCATTTTGAAGCGATGGAGGGTGATCCAACAAGAGTGCAATAAGTTTTGTGCCATCCTTGAGAGCGTCAAGGCCCGCCTCGTGAGCGGCATCGGCATGCAAGACATGGTATGCTAGCAAGCCGCCCTCTTTTGTGTCTTCAAGGTTATGCTTGCGTGTTCATTTGCATAGCGTTTGCCAATATGCTTGCATGAAATATATTTGTAGGCATTTCAAGCTTTGGAGGCATTCAAGGTCCAACACAATGGCAAGTGCTTCAACCTCTCCCATTGCTTTAGGGTCATCAAAGACGAGGAGAAGTTCAAGGCGCAATATGCCGCCCTCAAGTCGCGTGGGGGAAAGCAAGCCATGGAGGAGGTTGGGGACGGCGAGCTGGCACGGGCGCGGGGGAAGACCAACTCCAGGAAGGAGGACAAGCGGATGTGGCATCGAATGCCTTGATTGCAAGCGTGGATGGCATGATGAACAAGAAAGACTCAAGGGAGAAGGAGCGTCGGCGTTTCAAAGAAGAGCAAATGAACGCCTTCATGGAGATCCAAAGGAGAAGGCTTGAGATGGACGCGGAGGAGCAAGCCAAGATGCTTGAGATAGAGGCGGAGAAGCAAGCCAAGATGCTAGAGATTGAGGCCGCCAACGCCAAGACCAAGGCGAAAGAAGTGGCTCTTGCGAGCATGATGACCGGGGTGAAGATCATGAAGATGGATCTCAACATCGTGTCGCCAAAGATGAGGCAGTGGTTCGAGAAGATGCAAGCCGACATGCTCAAGTTCATCGACGAGTGATCTCGTGGCGGCGAGCGCCTTCCTTTTTTTGTATGCCGGCATGACCACGGGGCCGCGATGGCGTGGTTAAACTCAAGTCTCACCTCTTTTTGTGTGCTGGCATGCGTGCCGGCCGCTGACGAGTGCGCCAGCATGAACTGTGTGGTGATATTTTTTAAAGCCGACATTGTATACCGGTGTTGGCATGGTGCCAGCATGAGACATGGCCGCGGGCCTTTATTAAAAATTGAGTGAGGATATAAAATGGGTCGACGCGTTGGGCGCACTACCGACCCAAATGTAAAACAGGGCGGACGGCCGATCCAAACAGACAAATGCGCCGTCCGTTTGGATCGGCCCATTGGAGTTGCTTTAATGCATCCTGAACCGTATGGTCCACAATTCACACTTTCGGCGTAGAGCAATTGGTTAGAAACAATTTTTCAGGTACAGGCACAAAGCAAGATTACTTCACGCAATCAAGAGGATTCGAGAATTAAACTATATTCCAAATGAAAATGGTAGCCGAGTGTTACAAACAGCAGTCGTCACCGGACCAAGCGTTCTGAATACTTCAGGGAAACTAAGCGTAATAATTCAAGCTGGATTTCTTCTTTGCTTGCACTTGGATAATGCCTTCGTTGCATTGATCACCTGCATATGCAAACAGATAGGGTTGAGCGAAACAATACAGTTAAACATGCTTCGTGAGGAAGTGCACTTCAGGCAGTAAATCACATGCTACCAGGCCACAAAAAATGCTTCGAGATATCAAAGCAGCATCTACATATTGTATTTATGTTCCACTATGATTCTCTATTGTGTACTGTATTATATTTCAGGCTGTTCAGTTCATACTGAACATACAGTAGAACTGTCCTAAAAAATCATACCATAGAACTAATGCTGATTTGTTTAAAATTTCATTTTCTGAGCATCAAGATCCTAATCGATTTTATCTGCGGTTATCATCTTCCATTATGCGCCTCATTCACTACAGCGGTGAAAAAATGCAACAGACCACGAGCCTCCTGCGCGTCCCCACTCCGGCGACCGCAGCCACCCACCTGCGGCCGCTCGCTCCGACCGCCGCAGCCACCAAAGCCCATCCCGTTCCTTCCCCTTCCCCCGCGCCTGGCTCGCTCACGCCGCGGCGACCCCCTGGATTCCCTACGCCGCCGCCCCCGCCCCCGCCCCCCAGGCCGCGGATCTGGGACCCGGACCTGTCGCCACCGAGATCCACGAGGTCGGGCTCCTCGATGGTCCCCGAGTCCCCAGAGTTTGCGGTGGTCGGCGCCTCGCGTGCACCGCGCCCCGACGCGCTCGGTCCCAAGAGGGTGCGCTTCGATGGCTGCTCCCCAAGCTCTGGCGCCAAGAGGGGAAAAGCGGCAACCACCATTAATGAAGCCCCCGCAGCTCCAGCTGGAAATCCCTCTCGCGATGCATTCAAGTCGAAGATCCGGCCATGAATGCGCTTGGTTGCTTCCCCAACTCCCATTCAAGAGATTCGGCGGAAGCTCATCAACACCCATGGCTGTTGGTGCGCCCTGCTCACTGGTGGCGCCATCAAGGCGCGACGGGTCAGAGGCAGCAGCCGCGCGGCGCGCGTGTCCCGTCAAGCAGCAATGGAGACAGATCCCGGTCAAGCTCACATTCAAGAGGTTCTCATTCAAGTGACTGGTGCAGATAAATCAAGCCTAGCAAGCGGCGATGCTGCCGTTGCAAGCAGAGGGGGCATAAATCCTCTGAGTGTCGCGACCCTATTGTCTGCAACCTCTGTGGCAGGCAAGGTCACCGCACCTCTTGCTGCAGCCTCCACCCAAGAAACAGCCGCCCCTCCCCACCACGCCAAGCTCAAGCCCCGGCCATGCCTCCGCGTCGCAACCAGGCTCGATTGGGGGATGCGGCCTCACGCCCGGCGGAGGGCTTCGTTGCTACGGTCTCTACTCCGGCCATGGACGCCCAGGCAGCCGGCCTGGCCTCCCTTGCTGCTCTTGTCTGGCTCGGCGGGAACCGGCCTCGAGTCAACGCAGCCACCATTGCTGAAGCCATCCACAGCAAGTTTGGCGTGCCCCTGGAGGTCTTCCGTGTTGTGCCGCATCAGCCAGAGGATTTCCTGGTGCGGTTCGACTTCCCGCACCACCAAGCTCAGGTTACGTTGCTGGGAAGATTTCGTCATGGCAGCCTTGACATTCATGCGGCCCCCTGGTCCCCACTCACTAGGGCCACGGCCGCTTCCTTCCACCACCATGTTCACCTTTGCTTGGAGGAAGTGCCACTTCAAGCCTGGGATGTTGATGTAGTCAGCAAGATTGTTGGCAGCTCCTGCATCAAGCACTACCTTGACGTGGCAACGGTGCAGAGGGAAGACGCGGAGACCCTCAATCTGTGGGCTTGGTGCTCAAACCCTTCTGCCATACCCAAGGTCATGTGGGTGACCATTGTCGACAATGAGGTTTCGATTTCGGCATCCCCTTTGCGTGGCCGCAGAGGGCTCACCTATCGGGTCCTCGTGCATCTGGACCGATGCACCGGTCGGAAGATTTCTCACCCTCCAGTGATGGGCACTTCCCTTCACGCCCGCACTCCTCGGACAAGTTTGACTGGCACTATCAGATCGTCGACGGCGAGTCCTCTCAGCGCGACAGGCAGCCTGCCGTACCTCGACGCTCCGATGACCGGCGGCGTCGCAGGGACGATGACGACTGGGACTGGCAGGACGGCCATGGTCGGGATGTGGAGACCCGTGGTCGTCGCGAAGATCATGGCGGCTCGTGGCGGGACAGGCTTTTCCGAAGCCGTTCGCGTCCTGCAGACCGGCGTGATGATGCGCGTAGCCGCGGCCGTGAAGATAGAAGAGATGGAGGACACAGACACGGGTACGAGCAGGAGGCTTACTACCGCCGTGTCGATCGCTCCAAGGTGCAGGTTCTTCCTGGAGGTGCCGTCATCCCTACTGCTGGCCGTCGTCGGAGGGATGTGTCCCCGGTGTCTCGCCGCCGCTCCGGTACTGCCTTTGCTGCCCGCGCTTCGGCCATGCCCAGAAGACGCACCCGCTCCCCTGTGGCTGCTCTAGCATGGCGCATCAGGAAGTTGGGGACAAGCCTTGGCGCCTGCTTCTCCCCAGCTTTGACCACGCCGTCCTCAGCTGCGTGCGAGCGTGTGCATGACGCCTCGCCTGCTTCGACCGTGGTGGTTGCAGAGCCGGATGGCGCCTCCCCTCCTGCCGTGCTGGAGTCGCACGTCCAGCCTGCTCCTGCGAGGGGCTTCGCGCCACTTCTCAGCGCCGAGGAGGCTACCTCGAGTCCGCTCCGCCTCCTTTCCCGAGGCCATGGATGGGGTCCGGCGCCTGCGGCACCAACTGAAGATGAAGGTCGTGGCCGCTCCCCACCACCAGCTCCGAGGTCAGCCTCCTGTAAGATCATGGCTTCTCCGTCAGGTGGAGACTGGCTACGCAGGGTTCAAGTTTGCCCGGTCTCTGCGGCGATCTCCCCAGCCCAGTCCTCGCCTGTCACTCCCGTCTTCCAGGCAGGGATTGCTGCCCCGGCCCCTGCTCACGCTCCCTCAAGCTTGTCGCCGCTCTTTGTACCGCTGCAGCCCGCCATCCTTGCTGATCCAATTGCAGTGGCTCCCAGAGCTCTAAAGAACCGGCGCAAGACGCTCGCCGGCATCACTGGCTTCAACCTCGGAAGGTGTAGCCCAGACTCAAAGAGAAGCAGCAAACCGTCCCCATCGCGCAACTGGCTGAGCAGCTCCTCTACCGCAGGTTGGGGATTGTTGCTGATGGTGAGCCTGTCACGGAGGCGGCCATTGGCAGGTACGTGGAGCTGTTCAAGGGCCAACTCCCTGACATCGCCGTGGCGGCTTTGCGAGCCATTTTCCAGCTCGATTGCGACCTTGCTACTGCCATTGAAGATGCTCTGATTGAGCACGGAGGTGTGGCGGCTCCTGAGCTACAGGATGGACTTGGCGGCGCCTCGACCTCATGCTGATCCTGGGAAGATTGCCTGCTGCTGGAGTTAATTTGTTGCCAATGTTAGACAACTACCTGATTAGTGTAGCCATTTTAGTTCAGCGGATGGTCCCAGTTTGTACGCCTGTTTGTCCCAGACCATTGTTGTGTCTGCTGGAGGTTGCCTTGGCGAGGCGTTGGCCATGTGTGAGGCCTTTATCTGTAACTGGGAAGTGCCCTTTGATATTGAACCTTGTCTGTTTCCTATTCTGCTCACAACGATGTTTGTCTAGTGCTCAATGACAGATCAAAGCCACAACCTTGTTGTACTGAACTGGAACGTTCGTGGCCTAAACTGTCCTGCTCGCCGTGCGACCGTTCGCGAAACCATTGCCGCTACTCCTTGTCACCTTATATGCCTCCAAGAAACTAAACTCGAGCACGTCGACTCCTTCATCGCAAGCTCCATCGGTGGGCAGAGGCTGGGTAAATTCGCCCAACGCCCTGCTGTCGGCACCCATGGTGGAATCCTGATGCTCTGGGATGAGCTGTCAGTGAAGGTTGAGGATGTTCATTTCGGCGTGTACTCATTGTCGGCCAAGATTACCCTAGTGAGCTCCGGTCTCCCTTTCAAGATCACATCGGTTTACGGCCCAACTCGCTCAAACCTCAAGGATGCCTTTTTCCAAGAGCTCATTCTGGAAAAACCACCCCCTGGGGATAGATAGCTTGTTAATGGAGACTTTAACCAAATACACCGAGCCCGGGACAAAAACCGCCCAAACGCATGTCATAGGCGGATTCTTAAATTCAGATATGCTCTCAATGCTTGTGAGCTTAAGGAAATCCATGTTCAAAACCGCAAATTTACTTGGAGCAATGAATGAATCAACCCTACCATGAGCAAACTGGACACTTTCTTCTGCAACGAGGACTGGGACATCACCTTTGCTAATCACATCCTACACGCGATGTCTTCCTCCCTCTCCGATCACTGCCCTTTGCTCCTTGCCAATGCTGATGGCCCGGTCCGTCCTAAGACTTTCCGCTTCGAGAACTTTTGGATCAAAATGCCGGGCTTCAAGCATGCCGTCCAAAAGGCTTGGAACGATCCTTGTCAGGCCCTCTTCCATAAACTCAAGACGACTAGTCGGAGGCTCCGTTCTTGGAGTAAAACCATTTTCTCCAGAACCAAGGTTCAGCTACATATGGCTCTGGATGTCATTCTTCGTCTCGATTTCGCCCAAGAGTGCAGACGGTTGACGCCGGAAGAGTGTGATCTTAGGAGAAGACTAAAAAGAAGAGTCATTGGGCTGGCCGCTCTTGAGAGGGCTCGCAAATGGCAAAGCTCCAGAATTACAAGCTTGAAAGAGGGGGAAGCCAACACCAAATTCTTCCACCTTCGAATCAACCACCGGAGGAGGAAAATTTTTATTCATAGGCTCAAACAGGGGCCGGGCTGGGTCACCTCCCATGAGCATAAAACAGTGATTGTCCAGCGGCACTTCTCAGCCATCATGAAGAAGGGGCTGCCGAGGAAAAAGGACTTCAACTGGGACTACATCCCGTGCCGAATGCGGATCTTTCTGAACTGGGGGCTGCTTTTACCGAGGAAGAGATCAAGGCAGCGGTTTTCGACCTGCCAGGTGATAAGGCGCCAGGACCAGATGGTTTCACTGGAGTGTTCTTTAAGGACTGTTGGGATATTGTCAAGCCGGAGATCCTCAAGGTGATCAACCTTTTCTCAGACTTGCGCGTCAGCTCACTGCACTGGCTCAACTCCGCAAACATTGCGCTCATTCCAAAGAAAGACGGAGCAGAGGACATCACAGATTTTAGACCCATTAGTCTCATTCACGCCATCGCAAAAATTATTGCAAAGATGATGGCCTCTCGCCTTGCGCCTCACATGAACAACCTTGTCTCCCCTGCTCAGAGTGCATTCATCAAAAAAAGAAGTATCCATGACAACTTTTTGTATGTTAGGAACCTTGCCAGGCGACTGCATCGCAACAAAACCCCATCTTTGCTCTTCAAGTTGGACATTAAAAAGGCGTTCGACTCGGTCAGATGGGATTACCTCATGGATCTGATGCGCCATCGCGGATTCCCTATTAGATTTCGGGATTGGGTTTCGGCCCTCCTCTCCACGGCTTCCTCTAGGGTGCTACTCAATGGGGTTGCGGGGGAGCCGATTAAGCATGGCCAAGGGCTAAGGCAGGGAGACCCGTTTTCTCCGCTGCTTTTTGTTCTCGCCATCGATCCGCTTCATCATATCCTGGCAAAAGCGACCCTTCAAGGAAAGCTACACCCAATTGGCAGGCGATCTCCGGCTATCCGAGCCTCTTTGTATGCCGACGATGCTGCTATATTTGTGGCCCCATTCAAGGAGGATATCCAGTTCCTAGCAGACACTCTGAACTCC
Source organism: Triticum aestivum (assembly GCF_018294505.1). Taxonomy (NCBI): domain Eukaryota; kingdom Viridiplantae; phylum Streptophyta; class Magnoliopsida; order Poales; family Poaceae; genus Triticum; species Triticum aestivum. The sequence continues at coordinate 598,755,201 of NC_057809.1, forward strand.
TTTGGTGAAGTCACCGGTTTAGTCACAAACTGTTTGAAGAGCAGTGTCGTCCCTATCCATTGTGCAGCCGTGGACTTGGACGAGGTGCTGCATTCCTTCCCGGCTACCAGGGCTACTTTCCCATTGAAATACCTCGGTTTGCCTCTTTCGGTGTCCCGTTTGAAAGCTGTCCATTTCCAATACCTCAAAGACAAGGCGGCTGCTAAACTCGTCCCGTGGCTAGGGAAGCACGTGGCTTTGCCTGGCCGTGCTGTCTTGGTCAAGGCGGTCCTCACTGCTATTGCCATCTACTCTATAACGCCGCTAGAGCTCCCGGCTGAGGTCCGGGAATATATTGACAAGCTCCGTCGGGCTTACTTGTGGGCTGGCTGCGACAAGGTGTCAGGCGGCAAGTGTAAAGTGAATTGGGAGCTGGTGTGCAAGCCCAAATCACTCGGTGGCCTTGGGATTCTAAACCTGGAGAAATTCGCTTCGGCCCTTAGGATTAGATGGCTTTGGCTCCTCTGGACCGATCCATCGAAGCCCTGGATTGGTCTGGGAAACCCATGTACCGAGGCGGACAAGGTCCTCTTCGCCACAGCCACGACCGTCACCATTGGAGATGGAGCTACTGCTCTTTTTTGGGAGCCCTCCTGGCTTGACGGTTGGAGGCCGAAAGATGTTGCTCCCAAAATTTTTGAGTGTTCCAAAAAGAAGAAGTCGACGGTTCAGGAAGCCTTGCAAAACAACTTCTGGGTGAGTCAAATTAATCCGCATCAAGGTCTCTCCCTGGAACACATTCAGCAGTTCGCCTCCCTTTGGGAGAAGATCAGTGCCACTCATCTTGTGGCTGATGCCCCTGATAGGATTACTTGGAAATTCACTATGGACGCCACCTACTCAGCAAAGTCAGCCTACAATGTGCAATTTGAAGGACACACGCGCTCGCCCATGCATGTGACTGTTTGGAAATCTTGGGCGCCGCCGAAATGCAAATTTTTCGCCTGGCTCGTGATGCAAAATAGAGTCTGGACTGCTGATAGACTCGCGCGCCGTGGATGGCCAAACTGTGGTCTCTGCCCCCTCTGTATGCAAACCGGAGAATCCCCCACGCATCTTCTTTGCCACTGTCGTTTTTCTGTAAGGGTGTGGTGCGACATTGTCCAATGGCTTGGGCTCCAAGATGTCATCCCTACGGAGTGGAGCACTGCTACTTCCGTGAAAGATTGGTGGCTCCGGATCGCCCAATCGAGGGCCTCTTCGCGGTCAGCGATGACCTCCCTTTTGATGCTCGTCTCTTGGGAGATTTGGAAAAAGCGCAATGCGAGAGTCTTCCGCAACTCGGCGACCCCCACCGCGGTGCTAGTGCGAAACATTAAGGAGGAAGTTAGATTATGGGTGATGGCGGGAGCGAAAAACTTGGGCGTTGTAATGCCGCCAGAGTGATAGACTTTTTTTACCCTCTCTAGGGAGCCTTGTCTTAAACCCTCTTCTTTATTAATGAAAATGGCAAGCCTTTTGCCTTGTTTCAAAAAAAAATCTTCCATTATCTACCATCCATAAAGGAACCAGTGTGACAAAAGAACAAGAGTCGGCAAAAACCTCTGTAGCATCCCTGCGCGTAGAGCAAGCATGCCAGCTTTCACACAAACAGCCTTCAGCTGTGCACCGTTGAAATCATCAGTTGAACGAGCCAGCTCCTCAAAGTTGACATCAGGATGTACGTTCATCTTTCTTGAGTCTACAAGATAGAACGCAGAACAAACTTCTTTTGAGTCCACAAAACCAAAAGGTAAGCAATTTTTTGCAATAGGAGTTGTCAGCCTTTAACAAATTGCAAGAGACATACTTACAAAATCCTAGCTCTTGCTTCTTCTGTCGGATGAGGGAACTCAATCTTGCGGTCCAGGCGACCAGAACGGAGTAAAGCAGGATCGAGAATATCTGCACGATTAGTTGCAGCTATCATCTGCAAGTCACAAAACAACAACGTGTTCAGGAAACAGGATGAATAAAACATCTGATCAGGTTCAGGTATTCATCATCTCTCAAATTATGACAAGCCAATTTGTGGCTACTCATTAATCAATCAAATAAAAAATCCATTTTATCGAATTACTGTTTTCAAAACTAGTTAGGCCAAACCATCAGTACAAAAGAAATTATCTTTACAGGTTGAGCTTGCATGCATTCAGATTACAGAGAAAAATATTAGGACATGGTGACCTTTATCCTCTCAGCACTGCTAAATCCATCTAGCTGATTCAGCAACTCCAACATGGTTCGTTGGACTTCTCTGTCACCACTAACTTCACTGCAGTCAAATAGAAAAAGAAAAATACAAACAATATCAAATATATACTTCCCGGTAAAAAGATCATATCTAGTTGCAAGTAATCAATATCTTAACCCTGCATTAATAGGTTAACAACATCATCACATATGATATGCAGCATATGCTGAAAGTAGTTAAGATGTATTTATCTCTGAAGTATAAATCATGAGCAGTTTCTCTTATTTTACATATGATGACATAGAAGGTTGATGGAGTGTTCAACTTGCAGGGATACCAACTGATTTTCTTCATACAAAGATTATACCACGGTGTTCATCAGACAATTCGCCAAATTAAAAACAAGAGTAACGACATAACGAGACATACTTCAACCACAATAGGTAAAGAGACACTAAGCATTTACGCTGGACTAACTAAAAAATCACAACGCTTATGGTACAAACGATGCATGCAAAATAAAAAATGCACCTGTCAAAACGCTTTGTTCCAATTGCATCAATCTCATCAATAAAAATGATGCAGGGGGCCTTCTCCTTTGCCAGCTCAAATGCATCTCGGACGAGCTTTGCCCCGTCACCGATGAACATCTGAAACAATTCACAAAATGTTAATATCTGACTGAAAGATATCCAGAAGAACTAAAAAATGCTGGACCCAGGAATATTACAGATGCAAATGGACATTCTAAGTTTGAACCAGCAATTTTAGATGCAAGTCGATATTCTATGTCTTATCCTGAGCCAATGATGCTAATCACTATTAACTACAGAGTTATAAGGATTACAATCAAAGTTCATTTGAGTGTGAAGAAAGATACAATCATCTTAACAGAACTGATCATAGTCTGCAAAGCATGCCAAAGCAGTGTTCAATGATTGGTAGAATAAGCAGCTAACCCTCGAATAAGTCAATCAGCATGACATCTAGTTCATTAAAATGAATAATAATATGATATTGCACATTCTGCTTTCAATGACTTTAACATCAAAAGTTAGTTACCTGGACTAGCTGCGGACCAGCAAGTTTCAGAAAGGTTTCATTGGTTTGTGCAGCACATGCACGAGCCGTCAATGTCTTTCCCGTCCCAGGTGGTCCATATAAAAGAACTCCTTTCGGGGGACAAACTCCCAACTTCTGAAATTGCTCCTTGTGTGTCATTGGCAACACTATAGCTTCAACGAGTTCCTAAATCTGCATTAGAAATTAGACAATTACAAAATCAGAACACGAGGGAGCGAATAAAAGCAAACAATTATCAACTAAAAATATTCTGACGTAAGAACTTAACATTATACTGCCTACAGAAAGATAAACTGGCAATCAGCCTATTGTTTTCATCATCTAAAATGTGAAGTAAATACCTCTTTCTCAAGGCCACCAATGTCATTATAATCCTCCGTAGGCTTTTCATCTACCTCCATTACCTTTACTCGAGAGTCATATCCCAAAGGTAGCGTGTCTAATATCAAGTAGCTGTCCTTGTTGACTCCAACCAAATCACCAGGCTTGAGGTTGTCAGGGTCAACAAGCCCAATCACAGGAAGGAATAAGTCTGCAATCAAGAACAGAAAAGGAACGGAGAAGCCTTGAGCAGCAAGTCCAACTCTTTACAGCACGTAAATAAATTGATTCTCTAAAACAGCAAAGATTGCCCAACTAATGAGATCCATCAAATGGTATGTGGAAATAAACCATGTCAAGTTCCAAACATCCAAATTAAAATAGTCCATATAGGCTCATAAATGAAAGGGTTGTTATGGATACAGATAAATTAACCAAGTAAAATGCTGTACGCAGGCAGGGATAGGAATATTGATGCTGCAAGGTACTAGAATGTGATGTCTGACATAATAAATTCAGCTACTTGTGATTGATGTGTCATGGTATCAACTCCCAGGAAAACTTACACAGTTAACAAGCCAACCTCAGGTGAAATATAAAATGGTGGTGTTTATAGCCTATAGGAGAGTTCTCAAAATTAAAATCTACTTAAGAATTTTACTGTGTGTTTGCAACTAATGGAGAAGTTCCATGGTGTCAAAGATTACAACACCTGCTCTCGTACAAAGTTACCTAACTAGGACCCTGAGACTTGATGATTGTACCAAACCTACAACACTGGCACATCCCTAACTTGTGTTGTACTCATTGGCTCTCCAAAATATAGGCAGAAACACTAAAATCGGAGACAACCTGAACACACACAACTAATCAACCATGGAGCATCTTTCCTCTCTGAGTACTTGTTTCTATGGCACCAACCACCGGCATGCCTGGGCTACATCCACGACAGTTCATGCATATACAGTTGGAGTAGATGTAGTAACAAATACTAGAGATGTAAGCACCACAGCAAGTTCGAGCAAATTTATTTACCTGTCTTGTGGATGTCTTAAGAACAACACATTTTCCTTTCCTCTGTGAGTCCAGATCTATATTAGCACCATCCTCTCCAGGTTCATTTCAAAAATCTGAAATAGTTGATAAATTACGTTAGTAGATTTCCAAGTACAAATGCATCTGAAGTCAAGATATTTATCAGCAACCTGGCAAACTATAACCTTGAAAATATCAGTTCTGAGTTTAAGGAAAAGACAAAATGAGTGCAGCAGTTTATCCTTGCCAGATAAGTTATCAGAAGCTAATGAACAACAGCACTGATACACACCAACTGATTCCAGAGAGCTACCACATAGCAAGCAATACAGTTGCAATTGATTTACTACCTCCTAGATGATTTACAAGGTTGATCACAAGAGAGAAATTGGCGTGTAACTATGTGTTTCTGTGACGTCAAACATTTCCAGCAAACTAAACTAGGGCGTACAGTCACTGACCCCTCATCAATCAGCACGAACTGAAGCTCAAAACTAGAGCATGTGAAGTCACACGCTACTCTGGGCTACTAATCTGGCTTGCACGAACTAATACTGGATTGGGGAATCGTGAATCCGGCATGAATGAAATCGGTACAGAAACCCATAATTTCCGCATCCAAATCGGTACAGAAATCCTTGACGGTGTTGCCGACGAGGTAGGGCAGCTGCTTGTTGAGCTTGATCATCTCCTGGTTCTCCTTGATCTTGTCCCTGACGTTCTCGAGCTCCAGGTTGTTCCGCTGCAGCTCGTCCTGCACCCCCGCGAACAGACAAACTAGATCAGGCGGCCCTGGACCGACGGGACGGGATAGCGGCTGCTAGGGTTCGGGGGAGGGGGGGCGTACCTTGAGGACGCGGACCTCGTTGTCGAGGAGGCGGGTGGCCCGGACGATGTCCTCCGTGGACATGGAGTCGAGCTGGTCGGTCTCCGACGAGTCGTCGACGGCCATCGCGGCGGCGCCGGCGTCCGTCGCGGGGGTGGGGGAGGACGACAGGACGCTCTGCTGCGGCCTGGCTTTGGCTTTGGCTTGAGCTTCAGGTGAATGAAGATTGGTACTATAAAAAATGATGTTTTGTTGTATAAAAATAAAAAATACATAAATGTAAAAAGTGTCAATATAAATAACTAGAGAAAAGAGCCAAGCAAAAAGAAGAGGATCGTTGTTTTCCTCTCGTCCCTGGCGGCTGGAACCCTAGACGCCGCCAGGGGAGGCCGATCTTCCAAGGCCGTTCTCCGGCGGCTCCCCTCCGGCGGCGATCTTGGTCGTCGGTGATGAGAGGGGTCGCCAGATTCACGCGTGTGGGTCATTTTTACTCCCTCGCAGTCTAGTTTTTTAGGTTGTTTATCTTCTTTGCTTCAGCAGCGACGATGACAATGTTGAATAAAGATTCTTCTGATTCTTCCCTGACGAGGCTATCGGTTCTATGGTTGAGGATGAATTTAGAAACCAGTCTGTTCAAGTAAGGATGGTGTGACGGCGGCGGCATCCTTGTGGTGGACCTGTGTCCTCGGGCTCCGCCGTTGCGACGGCATTTGCTCACGCGTCGGCGTGGAGCTTGGGAGGTAGTCCAGGAGCGGATGCAGATTGTGGTCTGCATCAACGACATCTGGAAGACGGAGCATGTGTTGGGCTCGTGGTTCGTGGATGGCAGGTATCGCTTCCTCCTTCGGCGTTTTAGTCGTGGTGGGGTGCCTGATCTGGAGTTCGATGGCGTGTCCGGGGTGTTGCCCCGGTCTGATTCGTTCAACGGTAAGGGCTTCACTTTCGGTGAGCCACCTTGAAGGTCCGCAAAGCTGCATATCAGCGGTGGAGCCGCGTCGAGCTCGGGTGAAGAGGTGATTCATCATTCTTTTATTTAGTGGCTACTGTGGTGGTGCCGGAGGCAGGTGACGGGCATTGATATCAAGCTCAGAGATGTTCTGCCATCTTTTTAGTTTTGTCATGTCGGTCTTTACGTGACTTTTACTTTATTTTTTATAATATGAATGAGACACGTATTATCATGAAAAAAATAATTAGAGAAAATAGAACGAAAGATCCTATGTAGTAGAAGATTGCTTCTCCGGCAACCGTGCTAGAGAGAACTTCTTGCTCCAGGTAAGTTGTCTTAGCAGCAAATGTTTGGTCCCCAAGTGCAAGGGCTTATATATAGTAGCCATGTTATCCCCAATACAATTTCCTTTATAATTATAACCCTAAAAAAACTTCGCCTATAATTAGCCTGACATATATGTCCCATCTGTCTGTGGCTAATCTCTCTCTCTCTCTCTCTCGTGCGAGTGAACATGCGACTCCAGCGACCAATGCCAATGTGAGAGCGAGGGTCTAACGTGCGCAAAGCAGGTGGCATACGACGGCGAGGAGTGGGCGACCTGTTGTTGTGGCTTTCCCTATATGCGGAACCGCTAGAGATGCTCTTAGATATGAACTTCTCCCCACTGTCTGACTCTTCTAGAGCCTAGAATACGTTATATGAGCGCATCTGAACATTTCAGTTGCTACTTGCTCGAGTAGCTTTGCCGTCAACATTAGCTCCTCTTGGCCTTCCAGATCTGACTACAAAATGGACCATGAGCTTAGCAAACTATAGGATACCGTTGCGGAGGGAATTGATTGATTAAAATTTAGCTTGATATCATGAGAACCATAATTAAAAAATACATAATACTTATTTTATTTGATTATATATAGTTGTAACAACATTTTTTGAATATAAGTAGAATAATTAAATGAAAAAAAACGTGCACGGTTGAATGTTATGGTGGATCTTTTCTCATACATGATTAAATATTGTGGTGCGTCTCTTCCAATACTACATAGTTGCATGTTAAGGTGGATCTTATCCTATTCATAATTGTATTATGAGTTGGCATGTTTGCATGTTGAGATAAATAATATAGAATAACAAACGACAGACTGAGTTATGCCCAGTTTGTATCAATTTTGAGCGGATCTCAAGCTAGCTTCGAGCATAAGACGAGGGAAGATCTATTTATCTAAGGCTAGTTTTCAACTATATAGACCACAACAACATCATAAGAAAGTCACTATAAAATATTACTCTAATTAACACCATGCTAGTATAAATTTATTCAAAGTAGCTTAGCTCATTCTCTCTCAGCAGGAAACTGTTATTCCAGTACCTAATTTTAACACATGACAAATATCTAACTGTGATAACAAATTACTGGCCAAAGATCATAAAAAGTTCTAGCATAGTGCGCATGTTGATGTCGAGCTAAAATCGAGTGAGGTAGTGTTGGCTCACGATTGACTCATTTTACGGTCGAGCTACACAAAACGTTTGTATTTGGCTCATTTCTTTTTGAGTCGACCTCGTTGGGGGTGAATATCTGGTGCACCGGTGCTTGTGGTGCTACCGGTGCACCGAACTCACATTGCACTTTTAAAATGTTCAAAAAAATATGAAAACTATTTTGCACATTCAGACAACATCAACATGGGTTGTCACAAAATTTCATGGCAAAATTCGAAAAATAGCTTGGAAAACAAAAATGACAAATTCAACACTAAATAGTATATAACATAAGATGGGCTTTAGATTTGGCCCATTATCACACTAATGTCAAATTTGTCATTTTTGTATCTCAAGAAATATTTCAAATTTTGGTACAAAATTTTGTGACAACATACTTTAATATTGTGTCAATGTGCTAGATGTTTTTTTTCAGATTTTTTAAAGTGCTCTAAGGCATTCGGTGCACCGGTAACACCACAAATGAAGGTGCACCGGATACATTCCCTTGTGGAAAGAGGTAATGATGGTGATTCCCCGGCATGCGCTTCATTTTTTTGTGGTAGGCTCGGGGCCTTGGTTGGGCTTTTCCACAGGCAGCCTAGCTCGATGTTGGGTCGGGCCTGGTTTGGTTGTCTTTCTCCTACCTTTTTTCGTTATCTTTTTCGGAAAAGGGAAACAAAAGTATAAATGACACTGTGTACCCAAAACAAACGCGCTCCCAAGGTCCCCTACGTCCCTTTTCAAAATTAAATTGTTTGAACGTAGATTTAGATCATTTACATCCATGATTGTCTAATTTGGCTCCATGTACGTTCGTAAGCGCGTCCAGACAGGGTCCGAGCGTATCCTCTTTGAGCTCCTATTTGTCTGTGTACATAGCATGTCTCATAAATTGTCCGTACACATGCATGCTGATTGGTGGGTGGTTCATGGTCCCACTAGAGAGAGAAAAGAAAGAACAAAAAAGAGAAAAAGGTGGTCCCGAGCCGGCTAAACCAGGCGTGATGGACTGCCCGGACATGCCCAGACAACCTCATATGCTCCCCCCTGTACGGGGCGGGTTCGGAGGTTTGCGGACAACATACACTTATAGGGATAAAGTGAGGGAAAAAATTATATGAGACCAAGTCTCACGGGCTAGCAGGTGAGACCCACCCTGATGGATGACACGAGGCATTCACGAATCATAAAAGCATCTAATCTCCCCCCCCCCCTGATTTAAGTGGGGGGTGGGGTAAATACTTTAAGTGGGGGTGGGGTAGATACTTTATGATTCGTGAATGCCGCGTGTCATCCATCAGGGTGAGTCTCACATGCTAACCCGTGAGACCTGGTCTCATATAATTCTTTTTCCAAAGTGAGGGGGTCTAATATGGTACTCGTTTTTACTTTCGGGTTGTTCGCTTGGGCATATAAAGATAAAGTGTGTGTGTGGGTGGGGGGGGGGGGTAGTGCCGGGTGCTGAGTCACCACCCATCACGTGGAGCAAAAGGCGAGTTTAACACATGTTGAAAGGACAAGACGGAAATCTCTATTGAAACATACCATTTGTTGATCTCACATTTTAAATTAAATTAAATTAAATCATTGCATATTTTTTACTTACGCGAACGTTAGATGCATGAGATGACACAAAGGGATAATATATTGCATAATCCTTACAATCTTCTAAAATACTAAGCCCCTTCAAAAGGGAGCGTCCTACTAAATCGGTGTTGTGAATTGCATTGGGGCGGGGGAGGGGGGGGGGAGGCGGTTGGTTTTGTCTACATGTACTCGTGGCAGCTAGGTGGATGTTTCCTTTGTTTTGGAATAAAGCAGTAAAGTTATAGTAAATTTACTCAATTTTGTATCCCCTAATCGCTCAGGGACAAGGCACAAAACAAGGCGATATTCGAACGAAAAGTGGGTAGGGTCACCCTACAACAAGCATATACGTTGATTGTACTAGCCGTATGATGTTTCCACTTCCCCAATAATGGCAAACTCGCAGGCGATGGCGGTTTTCTTCCTCCTGTCACCGCAGCCGCCTGTCTGCCTCGTCTCTTGTGGCTTTAGGGTTATGGAGGCATGATGGACCCGAGCGATTTCCGATGGGAGGGATCCTACTCCGTTTTTAGGTGTTTTCTTGAGTTTGGTTAATGTTTGTGTCGTGGTCAAGAACATAAGGCGATAATGGCTTCTGAAGGTGGAATAAGGTTTGCCTACCCATCCCTCGTCCTGGTGGAGCGTCTAGCGTCGTCGTAGGGTGTGTCAAGGTGTGTCTTTGGTGGATCTTGTGGGGATGGTCGGTGTTTGTCTTCGGTGGATCTGCTTGGATATGGTCTTCGTTCGTGAAAGTTCATGTGTCTACGGGTTGTATCCTTCCAATCTACGCTTCTCTTCATCGGCTATAGTTGTTGTTCTGGTGCACTAGTACCGTGGGGCCTTAACACATTGGCTTCATAACTATCTAGTATAATAAGGTTTGGCTGGCTCTAATGAGGGAGTGGCGATGACCGGGTCACACCTTCCGCTCGCTTCGCCTATTATAGTCGTTGCTAGGTGGGATACGAACATGGATGTAACTTCGATTACTTCTAGAGTTCTTTGTATTCCACGACAGTAGATGAATAAGATCGAAAGTTTTTCTTGCAAAAAAAATCATAATTATTAAATAAAATGTCCAAATTATGCACAACCATAATTTTCATGAATTAAAAAAAATCAAGATTTTAAAAATGTTCAATGAATTAAGAAAACGGGAACTCAAAAAGATGAAATCCAAAAAATGTTCTTCACTTTCAAAAATCTTGAAGAATTTCCAAAAATCTCACGAAATTTAAAATGTTTATGAAATTCAAAATATTTTTGCAGATTTAAAATGCTCGTTAATTCTTAAAAGTTATAGGAAATAAAAAAATTGATTGTCATCTTACAAGATATTCAATATGTTTAAGAAAGTAGTATATATAAAATAAGTTCAGTTTATAGTTTTTTTGTATATAAAGCATGATTGTAAAAGGATGACAGGAAATATAGGGTCACGCTATTCGTCATTCTGGGTGAGGAATAGTGATTCTTTACCCCCTCTATTTTACCATCAATGCACCATAATTTTACGTTTCGTAAGTTTTGTCTTATTTATGACACAAAAAGAGATCGTAAAAAAAATATAACCGCTGTAAAAAATATTTTATGTTATGTAAAATTACAAATGTAAAAACATAATATAAAATGTACATAAACTGTAATTTTTTTGTCTTATGATCTATATTTTTATTTTTTTATGCTAAATTTTACGTAGTGAATCAGTATGAATGTAACTATTTGTATTACAAACGTAGTTTATTTATGAAGCGATCGTTTCTTTATGAATGTAAAATTTGATATTAGAAAACAAAAATATAAGTTATAAGACCAAAAAAGGCACATTTTATGTATGTTTACACTATATTTTTACATTAGTAAATTTACTAATATAAATTAATTTTTACGTTGAGCATATATTTTCTTATGTTCTCTTTTTATGTATAAAATAAAATAAAATTTAAAAACATAAAAATACGGTGCATTGATGTCGAAATACAGAAGGGGTGAAGAATAACTATTTCTTACCCAGGATGACGAATAGCGCGACTAGTGATACCATTTATCACGCAGGGTGCAGAATAAGTTATTCTTCACCTGAGGTAATCTTACGATTATTTTATAATTAAATTATGTTTGGAATTCAAATAGTTACATTCTCATTGATTCACTACGTAAGATTTGACATAAAAAAAATAAAAATATAGGTTATAAGACAAGAAAATTTGCAGTTTATGTGTATTTTACACTATATTTTTACGTTTGTAATTTTACATAACATAAAATATTTTTTACGGTGATTATATATTTTCTTATGGTATCATTTTACGTCGGAAATAAGACAAAACTTACGGAACGTAAAATTGCAGTATATTGATGGTAAAATAGAGGGGGTGAAGAATAATTATTCCTCACTCAGGGTGACAAATAGTCAATCCTTATATTGGGCACCTAGGTGCCTGGCACCTAACATTTAATAGCTCGCATGTTCACCCATTTGTATTTATTAATTTGAATAGAATTAAAACACACATTAATTGGTGGAGAGGGAATGTCAGAATAAAAAGGAAAGAGATATACATAATTACATGCATCCTCTTTAGATCAAGGTATACTATGTGCGCACAATGTGACTCGTCGGCTTGTGAATTTTTTCTACGCACATATGAATATATGTATACATAAAAGTTGATACCTTCATGAGGTATCCATGAAAAAATATTTTTATTATTTATATCAACAATGTGCAATGACTCCAAATAATATAAACATACTCATGGTATATATACCTACTAATGAAATTATGTACATTCACGAGTACGTATATATCCAATGATTTATTCTAGGTTTTAGGTGTTAAAGAAATTATATACATAGCGGATATGTATATACCTACTAACGAAACTATGTACATATATGGGTATACATATACCTACGAACGAAATTATATACATACCCTCAGAAAAAAAGAAATTATATAGGGCAAATGCATCCTACTACCTGGTGTAGTTACACCCATTTTCTTATATACTACCATGTGTTAGTATATGCTCTACTTTATTATTTTTATTATGTTCATATACAATATCTAAGATACTCGAAAGTGAGTTATATGAAAAAATTGCAAGTGAGCCCATAATTTTATTATATTTGTGAATATGTACATTTTTGTACGTAAAATGAAGTATGCACAAAATATGATACATACTACCAAAAAAGTAGTATATATATATATTACCTAAACATTTTTATATACTACATACTACACATACATACACTCCGATATGATAGATACTACCTCAAACATACGAAACAAAAATGGGAGTAACTATACCCGGTAGTAGGAAATTTTTTGATATATAATTTCAATTTAAAGTTTATTTTTTAATGAAACGCGATTGTAAAAGGCTGACATGGAATGTACGAAAAAACGGCTTCCCAAAAGCAAAAAATCCCAACGAAACGAGGCTGAAAATCCCCCCTCATGATATAAACCGGGGTGCTAGTACAAAATATGTCTGCATTGATCGCTACTGGTCTGGCCCACACCGGAGTACATGTAGAGGACGTGCCCATGGCGCTAGGTACGGGCGATGTATAGGATTTGGGGACCTCCTATTTGACGCATATTTTGTATTTGTGTTGAACAGGAAGAAATTTTAAAATTTCTGAAATTTTTTGTTAAGACATTTTAGAATTTGAAAATGTTTTTTTTGCAAAAGTGAACATTTCTAAATCTCCCGAACAAATTTGAACATGTGGACAATTTTTTTTTCAGTTTTCCAAACAATTTACGGAAACACGATTTTTTTCATGTTTATTAAAAATAAAGTAATATGAATGTTTTATGAAACATGAACAATTTTCAAATTCTGACAAAAATTTGAAAAAACTCAAACATTTTGGCAAAAGAGGAATATTTTTTGAAATATGGGAATACTTTTAAAAAAATAGGAACATTTTTGGAAACTATTAACAAAACTTGAAAACATGAATTTCTTTTGGAGAAGAGGACATTTTGTGATAACAGGAACAGTTTTTGAAACTCCCCGAATAAACTTGAAAACACAAGTGTTTATTGAAATTTGCAAACAATTTTTATAATATGGGAACATTTTTTGGGAAGGCCAACATTTTTTTTGCAAATACTAATATTTTTGGAACTCCTGGTATTTTTTCAAAACGTGAACATTTTTGGAAATTTCCAAACAATTTTTGAAAAATACAAACATTTAGAAAAACAAATGGAAAAGGAAAAAGGAAAACAAAAAAGGAAAGAAAAAAAACAAAAAATAGAAAAATGGATAGAAAAGCGAAAAAACAAACAGGTTCTAGAACGTTCGCAGAACCGGAAAAAAATCAGTTGGGAATCCTTAGAAGGTTCCCAAATCCGGGATAGCTGAAACGATTAATGGGCCGGCACAGATCGGCGTTGTTCGCTCAGGAAGTCTGTGCGAATCCTTGACAAGTTGACGCAACATGCGTCATATAGGATTTTCCTAGGAATTGTGCACCTCATCTGCTACTAAACCGAAAGTCTAATTACATCCCGAACACACAATGGCTAATAAGCCCACGGGGAACAAACAACCAAAAAGAACAGTGCACCAAATATTCACTCTTGTCTCAAAAAACCATTCTCTATGCAGGTGACGGAAAAAACAGTACATAAAAAAACGGCGAGGGAAGACGAGCGTTAGTCGCTAGCACAATTACTAAGCTCCCTATAAATGAAGACATATGAGAGCTTCACCATTTATTTCCCAAACTGGTCCCGTCTGTAGGGATCTGGACGTGTCATGGATTCTGCATGATAGTATTAGAACTGACATGGCCGTGGCCCATATAGTGCTAGAGCATATTACATTGCCGATTTTTTTTCTCGTCGATCAATCAACCACCTTTTTATTTTGGTCATTTTTCCATTAAAATAGTTTTTATTTATTCAAAAAGTAGGATTGTGAGCAAACGTGTGGCCTTGTGGCCTGTGCCTATTGCGCTGGTGATTGTTACCCCATTTGGTTTTTCAGCAATTATTTCTTTCATCTGATTGTCCTATTGAAATGCTTTGATGTTTTAATGTTCTATAATTTTAATTATTTACAAATTAAGAAAATGTTCAGAAATTTTAGTAAAATCTCAAAAATTTCAGTACATAATTTAATAATTGGTAGTGAATATGAAAAATATATACATGAATTATAAAAACATTCACAAGTTTTTTTACAAGCACAAATATGGTTATTTTTCCAATTTAATAATTCTCATGAATACGGAAAATATTTCATAAAGAAAAAATTCTCATGAATTTAAATCATGTTCCCAATCTTTTTTAAAATATACCTATTTCGAAGAAGATTCATGAATTAATTAAAAAAAGAAATATAAAACATGTTTCCTCTTTTCCAAGAAAGCCGACTCACAGGCGACAAGGTTTTTCTGCCTCCTGTCGGCGTCGATGCGTATCTATCTCATCTCTTGTGGCCTTAGGGCGATGGAGGCGTGGTGGACCGCCGACGCAGTCAAGCGGGAGGGCTCCTGCTCTATGTTGAGGCAATTTCTTGAGTTTGATTATGGTTTGTCTCCTGCTGAAGAAGGCGAGACGATGGCGGCTCCTGAAGATGAAATACGTTTTGCCCCACCTGTCCCATGACCCGGTGATGCGTCTAGTCTTATCGGAGGGCTTGTCAAGGTGTGTCTTCGACTGATCTTACGGGATTCAATGGATGTTTGTCTTTGGTGGATTGTCTACGTATCGATATTTGTTCTTCTATGATCGTGTGTCTACAAGTTTGTTTCTTCCATTCCATGTTTCTCTTCATCAGCTAGAGTGTTGTTTCTAGCGTGTTAGTCCTATGGAGTCTTAGCACGACAACTTCCAATAGTCTAAGGTGGGCTAGACTCCGGCGAGGGAAGGGCAACGGCGGTGGCGCGACTTTAGCTCACTCCAGTTATTGTAGTCGTCGCTAAGTAGTCTACGGACCTGTATGTAACTTTTGTTACTTCCCGTGTTCGTTGTACCACAACGACATTTGATGAATACATTGAAAGTTTCTCTTGCACAAAAATCATGGTTTTTAAAACGAAATGTCCAATTTATGTACATTTTAAACTATAATGTTTAGAAAATGTTCATTAACTTTACAAGCACACAAGATTTTACAAATGTGCAATGAATTTCAAAAAATTACAAACTCATAAACTGAAATTCGAAAATATTCATGACTTTGGGAAATCTTCAAGATTTTCAAAAAAAAAAACATCATGAAACCTAAGATGTTTTCATATTCTAAAATGTCAATAAAGTTTTTTAAAAATGTTTGTTATGTGTTATAAGTGGTGTATCCGAAATTTTTAACATGTACTTTAAAAATGTTCAACATCTCTATTTTTGTAAAAAAAACATTGCAAAAAATGAGTGTAAAAGACTAACTGGAAACGTACGGAAGAAACCGGCTTCGCACAAAAAATTCCACCAAAACCGGCAGAAAAGCCCCTCATGATAAAAACCGGGTTGCCAACAAAAAAAATGTATGTAGCGATCCCTACTGGACTGGCCCAGGTCGAAGCAGCTGTGGGCGGTTCATCCATAGCGCTCGGGCAATATATAGCAATTGTGCCCCTTATCTACTACCACACCGACAGACTAACTATACTCACTCAGAACACAGAAAGCCTAATAAGCCCAGGGGGAACAAACAACCCAAAACAATAGTGCACCAAACATCCATTATACAAGTGATAAGAAAAATATTATATTTTATTCATCAAGTTTCTTCCCAAAATATTATGTTTTCAGCCAAGTTTTTTTTGAATTACAAAAACTATTATTATATTTTAAGAAATGCTCAGAAATTTAAATAAATATTTTATAAATTGTTCACGAATATGAAAATATATTCAACATTCAAAATAATGTTCACCAGTTTTTATGAAGACAAAATTTAAAAAATGGTGAAATCTAAAAAACATTCGAGTTTTTATTTTATTAATTTAAAAATTCTTCACGAAGATGAAATATATTCACAAAATTTAGATATGTTCACATCTTAGGATAAATATTCATGGATGTAAATTATGTTCCCCAATTTTTTAAAATATTACGAAATTTGAAAACTATTCATGAAGTAATTTTTAGAGATTAAAATATATAAAAGTAACAGGAAAAGGAAAAAAAGAAATCCGGAAGAGAGAAAAATAAAAGACCGAAATCAAAGGGAACATTTTCAAAACCAGAATGATCGTCCTAGATAACCGCCCAAAAGCACCCGTAGGGTTCCGCGCTTGCTCAACTGGCTCCATGGTATGCGCGTAATATAAACTGCCGTAATAACCCTTGAAAGAAAATAATAGGATTAATTCTACATGTGTAAACAGCAAGGTAAAACACGTGTTGCCCTCTAGTATCTTTTCAGAGTGAATGAATTTTTCACCCCGAATCTGAGTTACTCCCGTGTGGCGCCTTGACCGATGCCATGTTGGCTTCTATTTTGTAAAAGAAAGGTCATTGATATTTTTAGTTCGTTTTGATCATCACATATTTTTATGTGTGTGGGGGAACAATTGCAGGAGATGACATGAAGGGATAATAGGGTCTAGAACATATCAACGAACACATCAACAGTGTCCACCATCAGAATGGTGGACATTCAATTGTACGGTCGATTGACCACACAACATTTTGACTGAAACCCTTAAATACAAGTAAATATTGTGTATGAGGCAGTATAAAAATTATAAAACACAAATTCATTTCAATCACAAGTTTAAATCAACATAACGTGCTTAAATTCCTAGCATTGCCAGTGCACCATCATCTTCTGCAACATCAAGAAAGAAGCTACGATATGGTAAAGCAGGGACGCATTTGAAATGTCTTAGGGGGATTCGATATTTAATTTGGATGGCTAATATTCCTCAGAAGATCTGGATTTTTGCGTGGCGACCCACAACCAATAGGTTGGTGGTCCAGATGAATAAAGTTAAGAACCATCAGACTGATTCAGGTATGTGTTCTATTTGTGGTGTAGAAGATGAAAAACACTTTTCATGCTCTCGTGAGTTGTTTTAAAGCTCGTGCTCTACAATTGGCCTTGAGAGAGTAGTGGAATATTCCGGATGAAGAGTTCTTCAAGTGCTCGGGACCGGATTAGTTATTGATTTTGCTGGCTCAGTTGAGCTTGCAGCAGAGGGAGCAAATCTTGTTTTCTTTTCCTAGTGAGCATGGCATTTGAGAAACGATTTAACTTTTGGAAAGGGGAAGGAATCCATTAATTCCTCTGCATATTTTATGGACAATTATTGGTCCACTTTCACGTTCTGCCACGACACTGTTTAGTTGGACGCTAGCAACAAGGATAAGTAGAAGGCGAGAGGTGTTATAGCTGATTATGCACCATTAAAAGATCATGTGCACTAGTAGAAAAAGGGGCTTTCGTTCATGCCTGGCCAGCCCATTAGTCCCGGTTCTGCCACGAATCGGGACCAATGGATGAGCCCAGGGGGCCGGCCGGGGCCTCGTGGGCGTTGGTCCCGGTTCGTCTGGGCCCATTTGTCTCGGTTCTTGGCATGAACCGGAACCAATGGGCGTCGCTCCTGGCCCACAAACATAGGTCCCGGTTCTTGGCTCAAACCGGGACAGAAGGCTGGGCTTTAGTCCTGGTTCGAGCCACGAACCGGGAAAAATGAGTTGCCTATATATACCCCATCACCGGCGAGCAGAGCACTCCACAGTGCTCTGTTTTTTGCTGGCCGGCGAGGGGAAAGGCATTGGGTGCTCTAGCTCACCTCCTATGCACATGAGGTGTTCGATGAAATGCCCGAGCCACGCTAGTTAAGCTTTCTCCTCTCGAAGCTCGACCTCGGAGCTCCATTTTTTCCGAGATTTGTCTAGGTTTAGCGGTCCGTCACGCCCTGTCCTTGTCTTCACCGCCGTCGATCGCCCGCGCCGATCTCGTCGCCGGCACCACCGTGGTGAGCCTCTTGTTCTTATCTTCTTTCTGAAAGAAAAAAAATCTTACTTCAGATAGATACTTGTCTAATTTTCTTACTTTTGACACACATAATTATATATAATGCACGCAGATGAATTGGCAATGGATGTACGGTGACAGACACACCTCCGAGTACATTAAGGGCTTGCGTAACTTTCTCGAAGTAGCTGAGGCAAACAAGCAGAATGGTTTTTATGTGTTGTCCATGCCCTGATTGTGGGAATACGAGGTCTTACTCTGACAAGAAAATCTTTCACACCCACCTGCTTTATAAGGGTTTCATGCAACACTATAATGTTTGGACGAAGCACGGAGAAATAGGGGTTATGATGGAAGACAACGAAGAAGAAGAGGATGATGACAACTATGTGTCCCCTGAATACAGTGATGCTGCAACGGGGGAAGCTGAAGATCAAGAGGAAGCTGAAGATCAAGAGAAGCTGAAAATCAAGAGGAACCAAACGATGTGCCCGATGATGATCTCCGTCGGGTCATTGTTGATGCAAGGGAAAATTGCGAAAGTGAAAAGGAGAAGCTGAAGTTCGATCGCATGTTAGAGGATCACAAAAAAGGGTTGTACCCCAATTGCGAATATGGCAACACAAAGCTCGGTACCGTACTGGAATTGCTACAGTGGAAGGCAGAGAATGCTGTGCCTGACAAAGTATTTGAGAAGCTACTAAAAATATTGAAGAAGAAGCTTCCAAAGGATAACGAATTGCCCGACAGTACGTACACAGCAAATAAGGTCGTATGCCCTCTAGGATTGGAGGTGGAGAAGATGCATGCATGCCCTAATGACTGCATCCTCTACCGCGATGCGTACAAGGATTTGAACAGATGCCCGGTATGTGGTGCATTGCGGTATAAGATCGGACAAGATGACCCTAGTGATGTTGAGGGCGAGCCCCGCAGGAAGAGGGTTCCTGCGAAGGTGATGTGGTATGCTCCTATAATACCACGTTTGAAACGACTGTTCAGAAACAAAGAGCATGCCAAGTGATGCGATGGCACAGTGAGGACCGTAAGAAAGATGGGAAGTTGAGAGCACCCGCTGAGGGGTCGCAATGGAGAAAAATCGAGAGAAAGTACTGGGCTCAGTTTGTAGGTGACCCAAGGAACATATGGTTTGGTTTAAGCGCGGATGGAATTAATCCTTTCGGGGAGCAGAGCAGCAACCACAACACCTGGCCCGTGACTCTATGTATGTATAACCTTCCTCCTTGGATGTGCATGAAGCGGAAGTTCATTATGACGCCAATTCTCATCCAAGGCCCTAAGCAATCCGGCAAAGACATTGATGTGTACCTAAGTCCATTAGTTGAAGAAATTTTACAGCTGTGGAATGGAAATGGTGTACATGTGTGGGATGAGCACAAAAAGGTGGAATTTAACCTGCATGCATTGTTGTTTGTAACCATCAACGATTGGCCCGCTCTCAGTAACCTTTCAGGACAGACAAACAAGGGATACCACGCATGCACGCACTGTTTAGCTGACACCGAAAGTATATACCTGGACAGATGTAGGAAGAATGTGTACCTGGGCCATGGTCGATTTGTCCCGACCAACCATCAATGTTGAAAGAAAGGCAAGCATTTCAAAGGCGAGGCAGATCACCGGAAGAAGCCCGCCATGCATACCGGTGATCACGTACTTGATATGGTCTCTGATTTACACGTAATATTTGGAAAGGGTCCTGGCAGACTAGCTGTTCCAAATGACGCTGAGGGACACACACCCATGTGGAAGAAGAAATCTATATTTTGGGACCTACCCTACTGGAAAGAGCTAGAGGTACGCTCTTCAATCAACGTGATGCACGTGACGAAGAATCTTTGCGTGAACCTGTTAGGCTTCTTGGGCGTGTATGGGAAGACAAAAGATACACCTGAGGCACGGGAGGACCTGCAACGTTTGCATGAAAAAGACGGCATGCCTCCAAAGCAGTATGAAGGTCCTGCCAGCTACGCTCTTACCAAAGAAGAGAAGGAAATCTTTTTTGAATGCCTGCTCAGTATGAAGGTCCCGACTGGCTTCTCGTCGAATATATAAGGGAATAATAAATATTCCAGAGAAAAAGTTTCAGAACCTAAAGTCTCATGACTGCCACGTGATTATGACGCAACTGCTTTCGGTTGCATTGAGGGGGCTTCTACTGAAAAACGTCCGATTAGCCATTGTGAAGCTATGTGCATTCCTGTAACACCTGGATGTAACTTTCCCAATTTGTACTCCAACTCTTGCCGTTTCCGGCGTTAAGTTATATTTATTTCCTCGGGTTCGGGTCTTTGTCTCCGTGTGTTGTTATCATTGTCATGCATTTCATATCATGTCATCATGTGTATTGCATCTGCATACGTGTTCGTCTCATGCATCCGAGCATTTTCCCCGTTGTCCGTTTTGCATTCCGGCGCTTCGTTCTCCTCCGGTGGTCATTTCTAGCTTTCTTTCGTGTGTGGGGATTAAACATTTCCAGATTAGACCGAGACTTGCCAAGCGGCCTTCGTTTACTACCGGTAGACCGCCTGTCAAGTTTCGTACCATTTGGACTTCGTTTGATACTCCAACGGTTAACCGAGGGACCGAAAAGGCCTCGTGTGTGTTGCAGCCCAACGCCCTCCAATTCGGCCCAAAACCCACCTAACTCTGCTCCATCATCTAGAGCGTTCGATCACGATCACGTGGCCGAAAACCGCACCTCATTTGGACTCTCCTAGCTCCCTCTATGCCTATATATAGACCCCCTCCTTCAAATTCGCGGTTCCACTCTCCCCCCTAACCCTAGATCCATCCACCGCCGCCGCCGGACGTGTCCGGAGCGGGCCGGACAACGTCCGTCGCCGCCCGCGCCCACTAGCGCGCTGCCATGTGGACGCCGCCACCCACCGCCGCGGCGGCCCGCTCGGCCCACGGGGAGCCCGCCCCTGGCTGGATCGGGCCCGAGCCACCCCGCGCCTCGCGCCTCCTCCGTCCCCGCGCCCGGTGGCCAGCGCCGCCGCGTGCCATTGCCGGCCTCGCCGCACCGACCGGTGACCGCCACCCCGCCACTCGTCGCCTCCGCCGCCAAGCTCGACGCCGGCAGCCCCGCGCCCCGCGACGCGACGCCCCGCCTCCGTGAAGCTCCGGGCGACCGCCTCCTCGTCGCCGGCGGCCTCTCCGGCGAGAGATCCGGCCGC
This sequence comes from Triticum aestivum, assembly GCF_018294505.1. NCBI lineage: Eukaryota > Viridiplantae > Streptophyta > Magnoliopsida > Poales > Poaceae > Triticum > Triticum aestivum. Next base: position 598,776,856 of record NC_057809.1, read on the forward strand.
CGCGGCTCCTTTTTTTTCCGGCGGTCCTCGAGCTGCTACAGTGCCCCGACTGCGCCTCGGTTTCCGTGCAAACCCTAGATCTGTCCCGGAGAGGTCGATTTTTTTTCACTAAGTCTCGGATTTTTCCAGTTCAAGTGCTACTGTTCTCGGCTCCGTAACTTTGCATTCGTAGCTCCGATTCATGCATATAACATATCAAAATGTTCATGTCAGAGAGTACATCATTTCGTTCCATTGCATCATTTTCATTTGAGCTCATCTTGATGCCCGAAATGCTGTTAGAAGAGGGCTACTTGAGTTAATTGTCAGATCTGCTACTCCGTTTAGCACTTTTGTCATTTTTGCCATGATTAATGTGTGCATGCTATAACCTGATGCTCTACATATATTTTGTTAAAGGTTTTGTCATCTTTCCAGAGGTGCAACCCATGTATTTTTAGGATGTGTGTGGTGACTTGTGCAAGCTTGCAAAGTGGTGCACTTGCTAATTCTATTTTCAGGGACAGTGATTTCACTAAGTCCTGGAGCTGTTCATCTCATGATGCCATATGTTCATGTTATTTCCTAATGATCCGTGCCTCTTTTGAGGATGATCAGTAAGAATGTTTTGTTAATATTGTAGTGCTCTATCCATCCATATCTTTGTTTGCAATTATGGATCACCCTAGTTTGAGTCAATCGAGCTCTACTTTTGCTACTTTGTGAATCTGGGCAGATTGTCAACTTGTTTGCAATTTTGCCGATGATGTTGTAGTTGATCCGTGCATGCTATGTTATTGTTCTTGCCATATCTAGCTTGAATTTTGTGCCTTCTTGATGGGTGTATGCTTGTCTTTCCATGACTTGCACCGTAGTGAGTGCATCGAGCTCGTAAACATGCCTACTTGAGTTATATTTTAGCATGTGCCAGTTTTCACTAAGTATGAAAACTGATTATGTTTTTGCCATGTTCACATGCTTGCAATTATATTTTCTGATCCCTTTTGGCTCAAGGTCACTAAGGGACTTTTGTTAAGCTCTTTGAGTAGCTCCATGCCGTGCTTTACTTTGCCATGTTCAGGTCCTGTAGCAGGTAGTTTTGTTTCTCCGAAGAGGGCTACCTGATCTGAAATTCCAGACAAGTGTTAATTTCACTAAGTCTGAGATCTGTTTGCCATTTGCATTTTTGCCATGTTTGTTTGAACCTGTTAATGGACGAATTAGCCGTAGCTCAGTGCTAGACTTTTGCTAAGCATCTTGTAAGCATCCCTGCCATGTATTTTGTTGTCATGTTTGGGTGCTGTAGCATGTTCATCTCATTGCATTTAGATGCCTACTTGCTGTAAATCGCAGACCGGTGTCATTTTGAATCGCTTGCCATTTCCAAACCGTAACTCCGATTCCGGCGTTCTTTATATCGTTTTCAAGCGATTTCATCTCATCTTTCCAGTGGCACACTTGGTTTTCCATGTTGAGGCCCGGTTCATGCATTTCCTGTCATATCTTGCATTTTGCATCCCGCATCGCATTCCACATAGCATATCATCTTTGCATCGTGTTGTTTGAGTTGCACGTGGTTGATTGTATCCTTGTTACTTCTTTGTCTTGTTTGGGTAGAGCCGGGAGACGAGTTCGCTAACGAGGAGCCCGTTGAGTTTGCTTTCGAGGATCCAGTCAACTCTGACAACTGTGCAGGCAAGATGATCATACCCTCGAAATCACTACTATCTTTGCTATGCTAGTTTGCTCGCTCTTTTGCTATGACATTGCTATGATGCCTACCACTTGCTTGCAAGCCTCCCGAATTGCCATGTCAAACCTCTAACCCACCATGTCCTAGCAAACCGTTGATTGGCTATGTTACCGCTTTGCTCAGCCCCTCTTATAGCGTTGCTAGTTGCAGGTGAAGATTGGAGGCCGTTCCTTGTTGGATCATTTATTTACTTGTTGGGATATCATTATATTACTTTGTTATCTTAATGCATCTATATAATTGGTAAAGGGTGGAAGGCTCGGCCTCTCGCCTAGTGTTTTGTTCCACTCTTGCCGCCCTAGTTTCCGTCATATCGGTGTTATGTTCCCGGATTTTGCGTTCCTTACGCGGTTGGGTTATAATGGGAACCCCTTGACAGTCCGCCTTGAATAAAACTCCTCCAGCAATGCCCAACCTTGGTTTTACCATTTGCCACCTAGCCTTTTCCCTTGGGTTTCGCGGACTCAAGGGTCATCTTATTTTAACCCCCCCGGGCCAGTGCTCCTCTGAGTGTTGGTCCAACCTAGAGCACCGTGTGGGGCCGTCCCTTGGCAACTTGGGTTACGTTGGCTCCCGTACGCTTAGCTTATCCGGTGTGCCCTGAGAACGAGATATGTGCAGCACCTATCGGGATTTGTCGGCACAGCGGGCGGTGTTGCTGGACTTGTTTTACCATTGTCGGAGTTGTCTTGAATTACCGAGATACCGAGTCTGATCGGAACGTCTTGGGAGGAGGTCTATTCCTTCGTTGACCGTGAGAGCTTGTCATGGGCTAAGTTGGGACTCCCCTGCAGGGATTGAACTTTCGAAAGCCGTGCCCGTGGTTATGGGCAGATGGGAATTTGTTAATGTCCGGTTGTAGATAACTTGAACCTTAATTAATTAAAATGAATCAACTGAGTGTGTTACCGCGATGGCCTCTTCTCGACGGAGTCCGGGAAGTGGACACGGTGTTGGAGTAATGTTTGCGCAGGTTGTTCTCTAGTTTCTCGCTCGTGCTTTGCCTCCTCTTCTCGCTCTATTTTGCGAATAAGTTAGCCACCATATTTGGTAGTCGCTTGTTGCAGCTCCACCTATATTTACCTTGCCTTACCTATAAGCTTAAATAGTCTTGATCGCGAGGGTGCGAGATTGCTGAGTCCCTGTGGCTCACAGATTACTATTACACCAGATGCAGGGCCTGATGATTCTGCTCCAGGAGACGCGTATGAGCTCAAGTGGGAGTTCGACGAGGACTCTCAACGTTACTATGTTTCCTTTCCCGATGATCAGTAGTGGTGCCCAGTTGTGGGTGATTGGGACCGTGTCGCATGTTGGGTTCTCTTTTATTTTGGCGCCGTAGTCGGGCCATGAGTGTTTGGATGATGTAATGTTATTTATGTACTTGATTGACGTGGCGAGTGTAAGCCAACTATGTTATCTCCCCTTTTATTATTATATTACATGGGATGTTTGTGAAGATTGCCTAACTTGCGACATATGCCTTCAATGCGATTATGTCTCTAAGTCGTGCCTCGACACGTGGGAGCTATAGTCGCATCGAGGGTGTTATAATTCCTCAATGCAATCTCTCAGAAGGTGATCGATCTAGATATCATACCAAGGCTAAGGAGTGATGTGGCGCAATGTCTTGTCAGTTTCGAGCTGGTGTTCCCACCATCCTTCTTCAATATCATGACACACGTCCTAGTTCATCTAGTCGACGAGATTGTCATTCTGGGGCCCGTATTTCTACATAATATGTTCCCCTTTGAGAGGTTAATGGTAGTCCTAAAGAAATATGTCTGTAACCGTGCTAGGCCAGAAGGAAGCATCTCCATGGGCCATCAAACAGAGGATGTCATTAGGTTTTGTGTTGACTTCATTCCTGGCCTTAAGAAGATAGGTCTCCCTAAATCGCGGTATGATGGGAGACTGACTGGAAAAGGCACACTAGGAGCAGACTCAATAATATGCAGGGACGGGCATTCTTGGTCTCAAGCACACTACACAGTTCTACAGAACTCTACCTTGGTGACCCCGTATGTCGATGAACACAAGAACAGTCTGCGCTCCAAACACCCGGAGCAGTGTGATGACTGGATTACATGTGAACACATCATGACTTTCAGCAGTTGGTTGGAAACACGTCTCAGAGGTGACAACACTGTTTGTGATGAGTTGTACTCGTTGTCCAGGGGACCATCTTTGAATGTATTGACTTACAAAGGATATGAGATAAATGGGAATACATTTTACACGATCGCCCAAGATCAAAAGAGCACCAACCAAAACAGTGGTGTCCGCTTTAATGCAGCAACCGAGAGGGGAAATGACACATATTATGGTTACATAGTGGACATATGGGAACTTGACTACAAATATGATTTTAAGGTCCCTTTGTTTAAGTGCAAATGGGTCAATCTGTCAGGAGGCGGGGTACAGGTAGACCCACAGTACGGAATGACAACAGTGGATCTGAATAATCTTGGGTACACTGACGAACCGTTCTTCCTAGCCAATGATGTGGCACAGGTTATCTATGTGAAGGCCATGTCTACCAAACCGAGAAAAAGAAAAGATAAGGAAGCGAATACATCATACGATGAGCCAAAGCGCCACATAGTTCTTTCAGGAAAAAGGGACATCATGAGAGTGTAGGGCAAGACAGGCATGCCCGAAGATTATGAAAAGTTTCATGAAATTCATCCCTTCAAAGTCAAGGCTGATCCCAAGCATCCTGATAAACGATGAAGATTATCCATGGTTACGGTGCAATAAGCAAAGCACACAAGCGGAAAAAAGTGAAGACTTTCTCTCCATAACTATTATGATGATACCATGCCAATTTTTAACCTTTTCATAGTTCATTTGAAATGCTTGTTGTAACAGACGAGTTTCCGTATGAAATCCTGATACTTCGAAACAGATTGTCCATTTTTTACACGAAGTGCATCCATTTTTTGCCGTAACCCTCTCTAATTTCTTGCACATGCTATGTGGGTGAAATGATGATACCATGCCAACTTTCAACCTTTTCAGAGCTCATTTGTAGTGCTTTTCAATTTCAGGGTCTTATAGCTCAAAATAATCAGTAAATGCATGGAAAATAACAAATGAAGTCAGAAAAGATTGAAAATTGATGATGTGGCTTTGAATGGTGCATTTTGAACACAGAAAAACTATGGAGTTCAAATAAATTCTAAAAAATGAAATCCCTTTGTAACAGACGAGTTTTCGTATGAAACTCTGATACTTCAAAAGAGATTGTCCGTTTTATACATGAAGTGCATCCAGTTTTTGCCGTAACCCTCTCTACTTTCTTGCACATGATATGTGGATGAAATGATGATATCATGCCAACTTTCAACCTTTTCAGAGTTCATTTGTAGTGCTTTTCAATTTCAGGGTCTTATAGCTCAAAATAAATCAGTAAAATAACAAATATCATAAAATAAAATAAATAAGTAATTAGAAACAGAATAAAATAAACTTTAATAAAATATATAAGTAGAAACAAAATAAAATAAAATAAAATAAACTTTAATAACATAAATAAATTTATGAAACTAAAATTATCAGCGTATTTTCTGTTCAAAACATTATAAGCAACCTCTAGTATTATTGAAACTAAAATTATATAAAATTGATGCAACTAAAATTATCAAAGTTTTTTCTGTTCAAAATCATTAAAAGCAAAAAGAATTTTCATAAAGAACTTTTTTGTTAGAAACTTTAATAGCAAAAAGAATTATCATAAAATAAAATAAATAAGTAATTAGAAACAAAATAAAATAAAATAAATAAGTATTTTGATGTAAGTAGAAACAAAATAAAATAAATAAAGCAAAAAAAGAAAAGAAATAAACTGGGAAAAAAATAAAACATGCCACCTACTGGGCCACCACGGCCTGAATACGACTAGAAATCCATCCATGGGCAGGAGTCAAGCCCGCAGAAGGCCCACCAGGCCCACAGGCATAGCAGTGCGAGATTAGGCCCAGAGGCCTGCAATTCAGAGGAGTTCAATGGAGATGGCGGGGCAGGGCTTATAAATAGGTCCTGCCGCTCCTCGGCTAGCGAGGTGGGACTAAATATCCCACAGCACCGCGGCTTTGGCAGGCGCAGGCCTTTGGTCCCGGTTGATAGCACCAACCGGGACTAAAGGGAGGCATTGGTCCCGGTTGGTGCCACGAACTGGTACCAAAGCCCCCCTTTATTCCCGGTTGGTGCCACCAACCGGGACCAAAGGCCTCTTTGGGCTGCCGAAAAGAGGCCTTTGGTCCCGGATGGTGGCACCAACCTGGACTAAAGTGGGGCTTTGGTCCCGGTTGTTGCCACGAACCGGGACTAAAGCCTTTCCTATATAAGCCATCACCTAGCATTTTTTCCAGATTTCATCGCCAGTTGTCGCCCGACGATGCTGACCTCCTCGACGCTGCCAGGCTGCCCGCCACCGTCGCCGTCGCCCATGCCCCCGAGCCCACGCCGACGCCGTCCGCCGTCCCCGAGCTCACGCCGTCGCCCTCTGCCGCCCCCGAGCGCGCCCGGCCGCGCCCCTGCGCCACGACCCGCCCCCACCGTCACAGTTGTCACCGGCCACGCCCTGCCCCGGCCCGCGTCACCCACCGTGGCCGTCGCCGACGCCCTCGTCGCCCCCGCTGTCACCGACGCCCTTGCCGCCCCCGCCGTCGCCCTCGCCGGCCGCCCCCGATGTGAGCCACCGCCGCCATCGCTCTGTTTTTCAGTGCTTTTTTTTCATATAATGTGTATTATTTTTTTGTTCATTGCATTTTTTTCATATATAATGTATATATGTATGTGGTAGCTAGATGATGAATGGACGTGGCTATGTATGTATGAATATAATGTTCATAGCATTTTTTGTTTATATATGTTTTTTTCATATATGTATTAATTTTTTATTTGATTGTTAGTAGATATCGATTTTAGGTTAGTGCATTTTAGGTTAGTGTAGAGGAAAAAGTAAAATAAGGAAAAGGAAGAAAAGATGAAGAAGGAAAGAAGGAAGAAGAAGAAGAAAAAGAAGCTGCGGGAGAGGAAGAAAGAGAAGAACAAGGAGAAGAAGAGGATAGGAATATTCTATTTTTTCTTCTTCTCCTTTATTCCTTTCTTCTTCTGTTCTTTTTTGTTCTTTTTTTCCTTCGATCTTCTCCTCTATTAATCCTTTCTGCTTCTCCCCTTTTTCTTCTTCTTCCGGACACCGCGGAGGTGGTTAATTAGTAGTTGAACTAGTTAAACTAGTTTATATATAGTAAATGCTTAATTAGTAGTTGAACTAGTTGATTTACTAAAACTACTTTATTTATAGTAAGTGCTTAATTAATTAGTAGTTGAACTAGTTGATTTAATAAAACTACTTTATTTTACTATATATAGAAGTAGTTTATTTTTAATAGGTACTTCTTTATTCTATTTATAGTAAGTGCTTAGTAGTTGAACTACTTGATTTAATAAAACTAGTTTATTTTACTATAGAAGTAGTTTATTTTTAGCAAGAAAATTAATAGAACTAGTTTATTTTTTTAGTTAAAGCAATTATTCCCACATCGACGTTGACGATGCCTATCCCGCATCCTCGTCGTCGACTCGGTGGAGGAGGCCGACTTGATCAGAGGGGCCATGTCCGGGACTGGGCTCCGCCGAGATGGTTTTGGGATGTGCTACCTTCCGGGGGCGTAGGTTGGTGAGGAGCCAGCCTATCGTTGACCCGATCCTTGTTTGGTGGTGGTCGCGTGGGCCAGTGACGATGCCGAGGCTCCCGGACACCGCGAAGGTGGTATGTCACCGTGTCAGCGAGGAGGACGAGCACGTCCGTCGCTACATGATTGCGTTGGAGGGCAGGTTCGACAATACCTGGAAGGTTCTTCAGGGATCTCACTAGAGCGATCCTATGATGATTCCTTCTCTTTGGGTGTCCACCGCCCGTGCCGATACCTGTCGGGTGCTACGTTTCTAGCTGTACTAGCGAAGTTATATGTATGATAGTATTCGAGGTGTATTAGTGATAATATTCGATGATGTACGGACGCAAGAGATGATGTCATTTTGCTTATAATTGAATGCATCCTAATTTGAATACTAATTTATTTTGCGATTTGATTTTGCTTATTGAATGCTCAAATTGGAAAACTACTCCTACTTTGAATGCTAAAATTGGAGAGCACTATGCAAGGCGTATGCATATGATTAGTTGATAGCGTATAGGGTTTTTGTTTTGGCAGAAATCTAGGAGCCCCCCTCCATCATCCCCGCCGTCGTCTCCGTCACCGACCCCCTCCGACCTTGAGGTGAGACCAGCCAAATCCTTTTTTAGAAAGATAATTAAACGATATTTCGGGTTGACTTTAAGTCTGTCGAGTCTCCACCATCTATGAGAGGACGAAGAAGCCCGACTGCTGTCGTGGGGGTCGTTTCTCCTTCTTCTCCGGGTGCTAGACCTTTGTTATGCACTAGGGGAAGAAGGAGTAACGACCATCACCGATGGTCGCAAATGTCAGAGAGGAATCAGTGAGGGAGAGTTCCACCATATATATATGAGAGGACGAAGAATCCCGAATGTTGTCGTGGGGGTCGCTTCTCCTTCGTTCCCGTGTGCTAGACATTTTGGTGTAATGCACTCGGGGACAAAGTGAGGAGCGACCATCACCGAGAGTCGAATATATACACCACGTGAGTTGAAAGTTTTCAAGAAAAGACTCGACAGACCGATAGTCAACCCGTGATGAATAATAATGATCTAATTTAGTTTTTGTAGTACATATATTTAATTGTACAAGTTTAATCTTTGAATTATGAACGTAGGAAATGTCGTCATTAGATGACGAAAGTCTCCCGAGGGAGTGCAGCTGGTGCCACGACGATTGAGGTCTGTGCGACAGGCCTCACCTAGACGATGATCGGCGCTTCAACATTAAGCTCGAGGAGACCTTCGATGTTGAAACGGTACGCAACGACGACAAGTGTTTTTTCTTAATTAAGCATGACTACAACTATTTCAACGTGTAATTTTCATCTTTTACAATTCGAGTAGATTATCCCATGCCATGCAAGGCGCTATGCCTTGGAGAGGATGGGTTTTGAAGACCATGAAAGTTTCGAACTAAAGAAAATTCACCTAAGGACTCATCATGATGTGGATTTTGAAGTAAAGTTGTACAATTCTGAGAGCGTAACCCATTTTGGTTGCAAAAAATGAGAAGCACTTTGCAAGATGTATGGTTTTGATGAGGGTATGCTTATCACCATGGATCTTGGTGATCCTGAAATCGAGCAAGACAATATGGACATTTGGGTCCTTGTTGATACGCCTCCAATTTTACCGCTATGTGAGTTTCTCAAACATAGTTATTAGCTAATTTATATTGTTTATTTCAAAATAGTTGACAGTTTATTTCCATTGGCAGCTTATTTTTATTCTTCAAAGAATGTGCGGGAGATGGTAGACAAAACCCACTACACCAATGGCTCCGAATTAACTTACAAGGAGAAAAATCATCTGGTCGGATTTTGTACTGACATTGAGAATTACAATATCTACAACAAACTCCTCAACATTATGGTCAATACGTGCCACTAGTGCATGTGTTGAACTACGGTAACTACCATGGAGATACCCTGGTAAGATTTTTTACTATTACGACATCCGTGCATCTTTTCCATACTTCTAAAACTAGTACATGATTGATAACTATGAAGTTATTACTATGTTTTTCAACAGATAATCTCAGAGAATTGTGTGCCTCATTTGATGTATTAGAAAGGTAGCCTTAATGTTTTGAACATACAGCCAGGTCATCCTACGAATCTCAACTGTCCATACCAGATTTCTAAAAGGAATGGAGACATGCAAATCAAAGGATGAAAAAAATGTATGGACAGTCGTAAGGAGGTTCTTGGAAGCAAAAGGAAGCGAATCGCAAGAATTGGAGACAGGATGATCTCCATTCTCCATAATGGAGAGTCAGGGTCTATATTATTTTATGCTATTTTACACTACTAGGAAAAACCTTATACACAGAAGCTTATCAGCAGCGAGGTCTAAAAAAGGGTATAAAACCCGTGCTACTACTAACTTGATAGTAGCAGCGAAGGTTATAAACCCACGCTTCTACTAAGTGATCTCCACCAATGCCCCCGGTACAGGTCATAGTAGTAGCGAGGGGTATAAAACCTGCGCTACTACTACGTACATAGCTATAGCCACTACAAGAAATATGTTAATTCATGACGAACTTCCGATGACGTTCCTAAAAATTGTCATAGACCATGACGGTTTAAGTAGATCCGTCATGAATCTGGGAGCGGCTGACTGGTCCTAAGACTAGCCACAATGGATAGTAACATACACTAGTAACATACATATATCCCTAGACTATGTTACTACCTTCATAGTGGGTAGTAACTTAAGTGTGGTAACATGCAAAGATTCATTTATTAGGTTATAGACTCATATTGCATTGAGACATGTGATGTTATAGTAACTAGCTAAGTTACTACAATTACCTCTTTCTTCATTAACTCATTGCCACATAAGCAAATCTGCTGAGTTGGACTCGATGTTACCGCTGAAGTTACTCCCACTGTGGCTAGTCTAAAATGCAGAGTTTTGTCTTTCATTTTTACAATGTTGTAACCGTCATGGATTTATAGTTGCAGACGTGGCGTGAGAGGGTTGGCCCAGCCCATGATTCTTTTTTAACTACGCTGCCGTGTACTGTCTCACGAGCGGGGAGAGCAGTCCTTGCCATTGAGCTACAGTTGCAGATGTGTGAAGCCCTTACACCTTGTATATTAGTACTATAGAAGTTCAGCCTTAAATGGCTAGTTTTTTTAGTTGGGCCTTGTGTCGCTTGTTACAATTGAGACTCCAAGTTCGAACACTGACCTCTAAATTGAGGTAATCACTTACCCGCGGTGCTCAACTGAAAAAAAACTTGCCCGTGATGCTAGCTAAGCTATGGTTTATCAAGTAAAATTTTACGAATTTTGTACACTTAGTACTACTTTCTCCTATACATACCAATTCTGTCTATTGCTCACCTCGCATATATTTGGGCCACCCTGTACGCGAAGCGGGTGGTTTTCTACTGGATTTCTTTTTTATTTTGTGCAAGTTCATGTTTAATTTCCTCTTTTTATTTTTAAATTTGTGTTCCCTATATATAAAAGTTTCAACAATTTTTATTGTACAATTATTGTGTATTCTAAATCTCTACTCTATTTTTGTTATTTTGTACCTTGAAGAGGTAAACATGAACTAATTTTCTTACACACTAATCTTTTAATGCACGTTGAACATTTTTTGAAAACACGTCGACCAATTTCTAAAAACACATTGATAATTGTGTAATAGTAATAAATTTTAGAAATGTACTAAAAATGTTAAAGATTTTTGTAAATATCTAAGAAGAATTTTACACAATAATATTTGAATGCACATTGAACATTTTCTAAAAATATGTCGAACATTTTTTTCAAATACACTTTGCCAAAAAAATAATGCTTGACGAACATTTTGCAAACACGTTGGCAATCTTTTAATTTTGTAAAATGCAAACGTGATGCGGAGCATCCCTCCATCATCCCCGTGGAGTCTACTACAAATCATCAAGCACCTTGAGAAGGACCAATGACCAGAGCTCGTGCACGTGCCATCGAAACTGAGGTTAACTCTTTCCTCTTCGATCTTCATTGGAATTCACATGAGAATTGGGTTCAACCTCAAAGAGAAACATTGTGTATTCATAGGTACCAACGAGATGGCCGTAGGAAGCTAGCAGGGAGTCACAAGCAACCAAGAAGGGAGAAGGAAGAGCTCCAAGACACGAAGCACCAGAGGCTCTCTGGACACCCCAGGTGCCCGCACCATCCACCCCTGAGTGACCAGACCCCCCGGTGCCCCCGGACTTGTTCTTGAGTGTTTCTCTTGTGATTTCCCCTCTTGTTCTTCGTGTTCTTCGTGTTTTTTGTGGATCACCCTCCAATTTGTGAAAGATCTCCACTTAGGGTCTCCACCCTACATCAAAATGAAGTCTTGAAAATATGAAACTTGGCATGGTGCCCTCGTATGATACCTAGAGGCTCTGGTAAAAATTTGAGAAAGTTTCACAATAGTGGTTGTATCCGCTACTTAGAAATTGGCCACTTTGAGGAAGAATCTATGTTACGAGAAGGAAGAGGTCAGTTGTGAAGGTAAAGCGACCATTGCATCATATGTTGACCTTAAAATGTTCCGTACACTTAATATACACCGTTGTATGATCCATGTCAAAAATTGAGATTTTTCGGGATTCGTTTGCCATATTTAAGTCATTTCATGCATTTTTGTGGCATTTAATGAATACAATTCAATTTTGAATTGCAAGTGCATGAAAAAGTTGGCCAATTTGGTTTAAAAAACCCTACTTGTTTTACTGAGTCTATATTTGCGTCTTATCCAAGAAAATAAAAGGAGTTACACACATGAGGGTGACAGACTCAACCTTGAACATGGAGTTTATTGATTTTTTTAATTCTACAAAATGCAAACGAATTTTGAAAAAAATGGAACTTGGCATGGTGCCCTCGCATGAATACTATTGAATGCTCCCGCAAAAAAAAGAATACTGTTGAATGCATGCACGAAAGCATTTTTTATTATTCTCAAAAGAATTAGTACGCTGTTGAAAAAATTGTACGCATGACAATACTACCTGTAGAAAATATGCAAACAGCCTATAGAAAATTTAGATAGATTTAATTTATTTATTCTTCATAGGATGTTAAGTTATTTAAAGTTTACGGTTTGAAAAGGAGAAAATTAACATCAAACTAACTTTATCTGTATTTTCAAGTTTGAATTTGAAAAAGCTAAAAGATTTCGCAAACACGTCAATAACATTTCTTTTGGAATAAAAGTCTATTTTCAAAAGAATTCTTCATATAGAAATTTGTTATGCTACCGTGATTCGATACGAATTGTAATAAAACAGTCCACAAGTTCCCAACATGATAATTTTATTATAGCATGTAATATCTTACTTTTAATTTTCATGATTTACTAGTATTGTGATGACACATAATAATCTAACATGCAAATCACTTACAAATTACTAGTAAAAAAAGGGGGTTCAAAACCTGAGGTTGCCTAGACTTGACCCAGGCATAGAGTTTGGTTATTTCGTTTTTAATTCTGAAAATGCAAACGAAGTCTAGAAAACATGAAAATTACCCTCGTGCCCTCATATGACACCTAAGGTTGTGGTAAATATTTGAGAAGGTTTTGCAAAAGCTATGACGTACGCTGCTTAGAAACCGGGCCATCTCCAAAGAAGAATCTATGTTTCGAGAGGGAACGAGCCATGTTTGAAGGCGAAAAGACATATGATTCATCCACTAGCCTTGAATTAACTATTTTCAGAGAACTTAGTACATGTAGTACCTTCCACTCTCACGTAACAACACACAAGCAGTATACACAAAAATTGCTAAATTTCTAGCAAGTGTTTCCTACCACTGCACATCGTTGACGATGGCTAGGTCACCAGTGAGTTGAAAATATTTATTCATTAAGTAAAATCCATACATTAAATAATTATTCACTAAAAATATGACTAATATATGAAAATATTTACCAGTTATAATGGTATACTTTAAATCTAGAAAAAACATAATTGATTGATGTTCACTCAAAACAATATGTGTAAAAACTCAAAATATTTTTGAAAAGTGTTCTTTGGTTATTCTAATGATTGGATAATATTGTTCAACCTATTTTGGATAGAGAACTAAACAACACTTTTTAATATACTATACTTATAATAAATGTTATATTTAGTGCTTCTCAACTTTAACAAAAATATTTTGTGGTTCATTAGGTAAAGATTGAATTATCCCTAACTATCATGTGATTTTTTTCATCTATTTTGATGTTATGAGCTAACATAAATCATAAGTCCTTCAATATTGTTTTTGTAAAATTTGTTTCAAAAAGATATTGTGATCGGAAATATAGCTTTCAGTATATGACCACATTTAGATATTTTATTATTATTATTCTTGATTGGTTGCCAATAGAATTTTGAATTACCCCAACATAATTTAAGTTATGACAGGGGAGATGTTTCAACTATTTTCAGCTTTGAGAAAGAACAACACATATGCTCCTAATTATTGGTTTGTGATTTTATGTTAACCTTATTTGATTTACATGCATCTCAAATTAACTTAATCAATAAAGAGACATAAATTCATTTAAACTATAACAAGTATTAAACAAATTCAAAGTTTATTGAAACTCCAATGAAATGATAACAATATGTTAAACCACTTTGAAAAATACTGAAACTTTTAAAAATAAAATATATGTAGTATGTAGATGTAGAAGGTGTGCTGGGGTCATACGGTAATTTTTTTGTAAATTATTTTAGAACGGTGCCTTACTTAGTTATTTGCGAAATGGAAAAAAAATTCAAAATCTGGACTGCCTTGCTCACAGCTGGGCCGAGAGTCAACAAGAGCCCATTAGGTTCCTAGCTCAGTATGCATGTATCCTGCGTGAAGAAAACCGTGGCATCTAATTGGTTCACTCTACCCTCACGCGGATCGCCGGTCATAGCCGTCAGATCCTCTCCAATCCAACGGTGGTAGACCGGTTCCCATCTCCTGTGTTTCTTCTCCACCCACGAGACGTATCCGTCGATCCTTCCAGATCCTATCCTCGCAGCATCTCCATTCCACTATCCTCTCACCGAAGGCAAGCACAACCCCCACGAGTCGACGACGCCCATGCCGCCACCGAATCCTTTGCTGTACCGTGCTGGGCCGCCGAGGGGTCTGCATCCACCGGTCGACGAGGAGCAGCGCTTTGGCAGACGCACGGCCGAACGGTGCGACGACCTCCACTTCCCGAGCGTTGGCGGACGGGGCCTATGGCGCCAGCGGGATGGCTTCCCGTTCAGCCGCGACCGGTGCCCGTGTCGCTGCAAGGCGCTTGCCGCCTCGACGACTGCCTCGTCCATATAAGCAGCGATGCCCCCAAAGGCCGACCTGGCGCTGGTACCGTTGGTGTGGCCTGTGCCTGAGTCGCTGCAGGCCGCGAACGGGAACGGCGACGGGCTCGCAGACATGGATGGGTCTGGCGCGGCAGAATACCCGACGGGCGTGCTCGAGGTCGCCCGACAATGGGTACTGGGGTGCCGACGGGCTCGTGACCGGCCCTCCACGGCCACGCGTCCAAAGTGCAGGGCGGAGCGGACGCGAGCTAGATGGCGATGGGCACCGAGGCGGCGTCGTGCATGTGATCCCCTCCCATGCGTGCTTGAGGAGCCAGAATCTAGGGGCACCATATGCGGCAAGATCCCCTCCTAGGCGTTCTTCCGTGGTGGAAAAATGATGGCTTTTTTTTTTATTTTTTTAGCAAACGGAAGACGATGGTGGTACTGAATGCAGTGGATCCTAGCCTAATAAGTTCAGCGTCATGATGTTGTACTCTTGCTTCCATTTTCTCAAAAAAAAAATCAACGAGCATGACTTGGCTGTAACTTGCATTTATGTAATTTTTTAGTGGGTTTCATTTTCCTTTTTATTATTGGTTGTAATTTATGTTTGTCTGATTTTTTTAATTTAATGGTGTGAGCAAAAATCTTTTAAAAAATTATGTGCTTGAAATGTTAACAAACACAAAATAATAGGTATTGGTCTATACTATAATTGGTGGGCTAAAGTTGCATCTAATGGAAATGAGTGGGCCAAAATTCTAATTGGGCCACAACTTCAGCGGGCTGAGATTTTAACTGGGCTGATGATCACATGGGCTGAAGCCGAAAACAGTGGACCGAAATTGTCTATGGGCTGATTACTAGATGGGCCGCCATGTTGGATTCATGTTGGCTGCCATGTCGGATGATGATGTGGCATGCGCGTTAACGTCGTTGTTAGCACGTCAGTTAAGTGCCATACATGACGGTCAGGAGCCGTCATGGATCCATGACGGTATTGGTAGCTCCGTCATGGAGTGCATGGTGGTCAAATTATGACGCGATATACATGACGGATTTTGAATCCGTCACGCATGGCCATCCATGATGGTTTTGTGCCCAGCCATGACGGTTTGGTTCCGTCATGTATTAACTGATTTCTTGTAGTGAGCGCTGGTATGACCCCCACGCTATTACTAATCGTGTCCACTCCCACCCCACCCCGGCTGGCCCGATCCACTCCCACCCCACCACTCTCTCTCTCTCATACCGGAAAAAAATTCTCTCAGGAACTCATGATCTCCTCACGATCCAGCCCAGCTCCTCTCCCCACGATCTCCTCGCCACCGCCCCCACCCACGCCGGCCGGTTCCGGCGAGCACCGGCCGCGCGCAACGCTCCACCAAGCGCGCCCCTCCCTCCCCCCACACCCTGATCCAGCAATATCCCTTCCTCCCCTCGTCGACCGCTTCGGCTTCGATGACGACGGCGCCACCATCCGCGTCCTCTCCGACGTAGACCCGGCCGCGCCGCGGCAGCAGCAGCCCATGGGCGCCAACATCCGCCGCGAGCTCGTGCGCTTCGTCGCCGACGCGCGTCCCGAGGACTCCCTCTTCTTCCACTACAACGGCCACGGCACGCGCCTGCCCGCCGAGACCGGCCAGGACGATGACACCGGCTACGACGAGTGCATCGTCCCCTCCGACATGAACCTCATCACAGGTGCGCAGATCCGGAGACGCCCTTCCGTTTTCGTTTTGTCTCGTGCCATGTTGCTCCTGTAGCTGTTGTTCTGTCTCAAACTACCGGTTAGATCTGAGAGAGGTTGGTGAGATCTGAGAGAGGGACGTTATTTGATTGATTGTCATGTTTCTACGGCTTAGCGGATTTAGCACTATGGTAATTTCTGAATTTCTGATTGGATTAGTTTTTAGGTGACTATGATTTTGGGTTTGCTAACCCTTTTGACCTCAAGTACTACTACAAAGCAGAAAGGATCCCTGTAAGTTACTTTGTAGTAGCTTTGTACAAGACCACTGGCAGCTAGACTTTGTGTTGTGGTAAGGACTTGACAGCAGCTAAAAACCCTTTTTTGGGGGAATGCTTAGTGTGCCAAGACAAGTTTTTTGTGGGATGTGGGTGGACGCAACAGATCGAATTTGGTAGTGTTCGTCTTATTTTACGGTTTAGTACTCAATTGTCAGCATAGCTCTCTAGTCTCTCTGGTTCGTCCAACTGCAATTTCACATAAAACACATATGCATATTATGTTGCTGTTGTCTGCATGAATGAATTTGATATGCACTATGTGTTTTTTGCCATGCATTATGCTGGTCTCAGCTGGAAAGAGTTTCTTACCAAATCATATGGCCGCAAGCAACTAGGAGCAGTTCCTGCCCAATGCCAGCCAGCATGCAATTTCACTCTGATAGGATATATGTACCCTGATGTCAGCTTTATGGAGTTCTTAAGTTCACAGGCGAAGTAGCCTGTATACTCTGATAGACAAATGAGCTTGAGCGCTTTATAGATTTATCAGCCCAAGATGAGCAGCTCATATATAGTACTCGTAATAATAGTTTGGCCATAGGATATATATCAGAATTCAGAGCACACATCAATTCTGTTAACGGTGTTGATTAGCCATCAAGCAGATCATACTACAAATTAACCTGCTCGTTAATTAATGAAATTAAGGTACATAGTCATGCATGTGTCTCAACTCGTACGAACTCACTACTCATGCTCACTCCACTCTTCTCTCTACCATGTAATGGCACTGAAATTATTCAATCTCTGTATAAAAGGACTCACCAGTATATGCCACATTAAACTCCAACAGCATATATGTGTACAGTGTACTACATGTTTAGCATAAAAAACAAAACTGCATTCCAGCAGCCTTCAGTAGGTTTCTTTCTACCTACCTCAATTAACCTTTCTGAACATATAAAGATCCAACATCTAATTTATTTCTCATAGATGAGTGATGGACGATGCAGCGGAGGAGGCATACCGATGGCAGGTTGTAGCAAATCAGGAGGCCGCCGCCGTCGGGGGACGCTGCCGAGTGGAGAAACTACGTGGACGGTGGACGCTGCCGAGTGAAAAAACTACAGCGGACTGGTGAGATAACTGAAATTTCATAACAGCGACTCCATGCATGGTATGTTCCCCTTTTGCCATATTTTACATACGCATCTTATATATTCTTTGAGATCTAAGCCCTTAGAGACAATAGATTATGATCTTCTGGTCTTTGCCTGCTGATGCTTTTATTATTCAAAGTGGTTCAGTTCCAGTACGTACACACTAGCCATATTATGACTTGCAGGATTTTTTTTACTTTTTGTACATTCCCATTTAAGTTTTCTTGCGATAGCACACTAATTAACAGAAAAACCTTATGACATATGACCTTTTCTATGTGTGACGTATATGTAAAGTTAGTTTTCTCTTAAAAAAAATCATCCGTCGATAAGCTGAATTAGAGGGAAATTCATGGAAAGTGAACCAGCATACAAACCATAGTAATAATCCCAGTGAACTAGCTCTACAGATTAGCATACATGTTATTTAGAAACAAGGGGTTTGCCATGCTACAACAGATTCCTGACTAAATTTATCTGTTCTACTTGGTCTTTTGATTTGAAACATCTATATATTCCTCATAAACATATTGGTTTTGCTACCAGCAGTAGGTGCTTTCTTTGTTCTGCAGCTGGGATTTCAGTAAAAAAAATGTTTAACCTTTAGTGAATATGCACAGTACCAAGACTTTGTTCTGCAGCTCGCACGCCGCATCCGTGGCGAGAGGGCCTAGGCTGCTCTGTGCGCGTCGTCGTCTTAGCCAGTTGTGTTAATCGGTGGAAATGTGAGAGGGCCACGCCTCACTAGTAATCTTGTTGATTGCCTCTGAACCTGAATGAACAACCTTGCTCGTTTAGTTCTGTGTGTCCATATGATTTATGCTTTACTGTTTTATTCTGTTGTTCCTTTTGATCCCTGTGACTGTTGCAATCAACTCTCACATGTACCATGATGCTAACTGGTAAATTAGGACAAGAGATGTTTCTATTTTGCACTGCTCATACTGTACATACTGTGATTCATCTGATGGGTTTCTTGCACCTGCAAATGACAACATCATGATGTTGTCAACGGTGTGGCTGAGGCAGAAGGTGTAACCAAATATGATGCAGGTGAAGCTGCTGCAGATCAGAAAGGTGAACACATGTTCGGCTGTATTAAGATATTTTCAGTAATTTAAAGCTGAAATGATATCCTGTGGCGAATTGGGATTATGGTCTGTCTCTTAAACTATCTTTGGTCTTGTCCATAATGCTTCCCTGCAGAGCAAAAAGGTTCAACAACCATGAAATCCTAGCTGAGGACGTGCGAGCCTGGGATATAGCCAGTGACCGGGGGCAAGGGCAGCGTGCGCAGGTGCTTTCTTTGTTTTCAATCTAATTGTTGTGTGTTATTATCTTGAATACATTTCTCTTTTAATTTATTTTCAATCTGCCAAGCCTGGACATAGTTATTGTATCTTATTATCGTCTTTGGAAGTGGTCGGACCCTTCCGTGAACCCTGCGCAAGCAGGAGCTAACTAACAAGTTTTCACTTTCTCGACTGGGTGCAGGGTGATCGACGAGGACTACTGCGGCCCGATGGGAGTCGTGCTCTTCAACTACTCGGAGGCAGACTTCACCGTGAAGCCCCGCGACCGCGTCATACAGATTATCGTCCAGGTGATTGCGACGCAGGAGGTCCCCGGGTTGGAGGACCTCGACGCCACCGTCCGGACGTCACCGAGGTGGAGGACAACGCCACCGTCCGGAGTTCCTCAAGGTGGAGGACCTCGACGCTTTGTACATACATCTAGAGAAGTGGTCTGGTTAGGTTGGTGGTGAAACGCTAGGGAAGGTACCAACCTTTTGATGATGGTTGTGTGTGTCCTCGTGATCTCTTCGAGTTGAGATGTTGAATGATGCATCCATGAACACTACAAGTGTTAAGATGGTTCTATGAAATTTATTTTGCACTGGACGTGTCTCTGATCTCCATTCATGAATACTGCATCTATTTTTATTTTTTTTAATTCCTAATTTGCTACTAGTAGTGTTGGGAAAAAAGTGCCCTACTAGTATTTAGGATACTAGTAGCGCTGGTATTGTAGGCACGCTACTACTACTTCATTAGTAGTAGCATGAGTCTGTAATAGCAGTAGCGTGGGTGGCACACACTACTACTAACAAAGTTAGTAGTAGCACAGGTTCCTCCCACGCTACTACTAACTATTAGCTGTAGCGCCTTATTAGTAGCGCCGGTACCCGCGCTACTGATACACCTAAAACCCGCGCTGCTGCTAGCCTTTTCCCTAGTAGTGTTACCTTAAAGAGGGTATTTAGGTCCTACCTAATACTGATGATCATGTGCTAAGAACAATTAAGTAGGGTTGGTTCGATGACTATGAGGATGATGATCGTATGACTTGTTATTAATAACGAGCAGAAGCTGTATGATGATGATTAGTAGACTTGTTATTATATATGATGATGCATGATGCGAGTATGAAGAGTTATTATATATCAGCGGGTGAAATGAATATGGATTGGATTGAAGTGAAGGCAACATGCATGTGGTGCATGTCGAAAGTAGTACAGTCCAAACTTGATCAAGTTAGGATTAGTATTACTTTTGACATGCACCACATGTTGCCTCACTTCAATCTAAGTCATGTTTAGGCATCGCAGTAGCAATAGCACGGAGATAAGAGATGACACAACTCTATTAATTAGCTACCTATACCAACCTAAATTAACCCCCAAAACCCCAAAACCACCCCCTTTAGAAAAAAACTAACCCCTGAAATGCTGATGCGTGGAAGCTTATTGATCCCGGTTAGTGCTACCAACCGGAACCAAAGGCCCTCGTGCCTGGGCTCGCCGGAGCAACCACGTGGAGGCCCATCTGTCTCGGTTAGTATAAGAACCGGGACTAAAGGCCTAGGGCATTAGTAACGACCCTTTAGTCCCGGTTCCCCAACCGGGACAGATGGGCCTTATGAACCGGGACAAATGGGCCTTTTCTACTAGTGGTGGTGTCGAAACCTCTCCCTAGTGACCCGCAAAAAAAAGAAACCTCTCCCTAATGACCATATCAACATCAATGTCGATGCCAATTTTGTGGAGAGTACTAATGATGTCAGTTTCTTCTTGGGATTTTATTGATCGGTGTACCATTATGAACGAAGCTGAGCCCCGCGACTGTCTTGCATGATTTTATATAGACATCACTCTTCACCAGTCTATTATTTTAGAGGCTGACTGTGTTTTCATACATTCTTTCCTTACAAATGAGAAGCTTGACAGGCCCCCTCTAACTGATCTGATGAAAAAGGCTCTGAGTATCTCTAGAATGATTCAAAAATTTAATATTTCAAAGATAAATCAGATTGCCAATGGGATTGCACATGAGATTGCTAAGTTCAGCTTTAGTACAAGGTCCGATGGGATTCTTATTAATTTTCTTCCGCCCCGCGTTGCGTATGCTGTAATGGATATGATTGTAAGAACATCTGTTTTAATTAATTAATATATGGGGTGCTTTTCAAAAAATAATTATTCCTGGAGAGTTATTCCTGTGTGTGCTCCACGGCCGTCTATTTGTTAAATAGTATTTTCTCCTTCTCAACCAACCAATGAAAAATGGCAAAGCTTTTGCCGTTGTTTTAGAAGAAAAAGAAAACAGTCGGCCTGGTATTGAAAACCCAGCATGAATGTGCCTCGGATGCGCCGGTGGGCGGCTGTGCATGCACATACTCGCATCAAATTCACGGCTCGGCTGAGCATCTCCAAGAGCAGCGCAATATAAGCGCCGCGCTGGAAATTTTTTGCTTTTGCGTGCGCAGCCGCTCCAAGCGTTTCAACGGAGGCATAAAAAACATGCACGTGGCATAAGTGGTTTAGCGCGCGGGGCGAAACGGCATCGCGCGCCACTTATTTCATATGCCCGGTCCCATGCGCTGCACATTCGATCGCCCGCGCCGCGACTTTCATCTTCTCTCAATCCAGGCGCTGGCGCCGCCGCTTGCACCATCCCATTTGCTCCGGCGACCCGATGGCGCTTCCCCGGCCTATCCCCGCGCTGCCGCTGCTTCCTCCGTCTCCCTCTAGTCGCCGCCGACCCTCGCGCGCGCCATTCCTTCGACGAATAGCGCCCGGCCGCCCACTGCCGCTCGGCGCCCACAAGGTGTTCGACAAAATGCTTGTAAGGTATGTATTGCTTCAACTTCACATTTTTATATGAATTTGATGCATGTTGTTTGTAGTTTTTATAGACTAGTTCAAATTTAACATTGTAGATGAGTTTGTCATATGACTCTTCTGAAGAAGAATTTGATATTGAAGAGGAGGAGGACCTTGCAATGATCCTAGCTATGCACATCAATAAAAAACCGAAGCACGGTGGTTCGGTTATGGGTCGGCAGAAAATTTGGAGGGATAAGATCGATGCCGACAACAGATTGATGAGGCACTGTTTTGTGGATAATCCCGTGTACCCCGAGTTGTACTTCTGGCGCCGGTTTAGAATGAGCATCGAATTGTTCAGGCGCATTGGAGAGAAACTGGCGAGCCATGATCGGTTTTTTAAGCAAAGGAGGAATGCCGCCGGAGAACTCGGGCATAGCACCTTTTAGAAGGTCGCAACCGCTTTGCGTATGTTGGCATACGGTATTCCGGCTGATCTTGTTGATGACCACTTGGCCATGAGTGAGAGTCAAGCCATCATGTGTGTCAAGTGTTTGGTCCGGAGTATTTGAGATCTCCCAATGCTGAAGACGCCGCAAGGTTTTTGGAGATGAACAAAGCTCGCGGGTTCCCAGGTATGCTTGGCTCAATAGATTGCATGCATTGGAGTTGGAAGAACTGTCCTAAGACATGGCATGGACAATTCCATAGCCAAAAAAGGGTTCCACTATAATCCTTGAAGCGGTGGCCGATCAAGAGACTTGGATTTGGCATGCTTTTTTTGGAATGCCTGAATCTTTGAATGACATCAACGTTGTTAATCGGTCACCACTCATGAATAAGATTGCAAATGGTGAATTGCCACCGGTGCAATTTGTAGCAAATGGCCATACATACAACTATGGCTACTATCTTGCGGATGGCACCTACCCACAGTGGCAAACATTTGTGAAGCCGTTGAAAAAATCGGAAGGTAAGAAAAATCTTGATTTCCATGATGCTCAGGTGGTGGCTAGGAAAGATGTGGAGAGAGCTTTTGGGATTTTGTTAGCCCAATTTGCCAATGTGAGAGGACCGACTAGATTTTGGGATCAAAAGATGCTTTGGTACATTATGCACGCTTGTGTGATCATGCACAACATGATCATTGAGAATGGCGTGGTCAAGATTTAGACTACTCTCAGTATGAGTTCTTGGGACATCCCGTGTGAGTTCGGCGGAGGCTGCGAGGGTGGCCCGATTTGTTGCCTCCTACCATGCCATTCGACGTGCCGAAACACATGATGATCTTCAAAATGATCTCACTGAGGAGTGGTGGGCATGGAATGACCGACAAAGAGCATGATGATTTGTATGTTTGATGTTGTATTGTTGAACTATTGTTGTATTGAAAGATAAATAATTTGTTTGAGTTGTAGTAAAATTGAACTATTTATTGATGATTTATTTTTTGTGTGTTTGATCCTCTTGGTTTTGTTTGGAGTGCATATGTTGTTTGTGTTGAGCGCGCATGCCGTTTTTTTGCAGCGCCTGCTGAAGCGGCTCGTGCGCGCTATATTTTGCAGCGGCACGCAGAAACTCACGATTCCGGCATTGTAAACGGTTTTTTAATCAGCGCGCCACTTGCGCGGCTGTTGGAGATGCTCTCAGGGTGATGTTTTTGAGTTGAGTCACAGGGTGACGTAAACACTAAACAGGAGTTCAGGAACAAGATGATGGGCCTGGGGAGGCGATCCAACTATCACAGACATTATGTATACAGAGCGTATGCATTTGTTATTCGACAATCGGTCGCAGGTTCAGCCTAGCTACCTTTAAACTGCACATCCCGGCCCTTCCACGGCGCGCGCTTATGTATACAGAAAGTGTGCACGTATATATGGAGTATACGTAGCAATCTTCAGATAGGCTCTACGTAGATACTCGTATGTCAAGAGGCGATCACTCGAATGCATGGCTCCACCGTCACGTGGACGCATGCCGCCGTGCCATCGAACTGCTCACTCTGCTCGATCCGGCCGGCCGCCTCCACACCCGTGCAAACAAGTCCTCACGCAGGCACGCAGCCTCGGGCAGAACTTCATCATTCACGGCCACACTCGATCGGCACTCGATCGATCGGGAGCAATGCATGCACCCATGCAGTGCAGGTGATCGATCGAATCGATCGGCTGCTCTGACTGACCGGTCTCCCGCCGGTGCCATGAACCAGTCAGTTGCTCATCATCAGGCGACAGACAGGTGCCTAACTTGCCGGGGCCTAGGAGCGCGTGCGATCGTGTGCATGGAGTACGCTGCATGCATGCGCTGCACAGCAAACATGCGCATGCAGCAACGTCGATCCATCGATCGATTCATGCATGAGTGCAACGCAATGATATTCGTGGCCAGTCGGAGATTCGATCGTTCGCGGTCGGTCGTTCAACGCGCAGCTCGATCGCAGGTGCTGTGCATGCATGCATGCATGGCGGGAGATTCATGGACGGACGGACGGACGGACAGAGATTCATTCAGCAGTGCACTAGCTCGTTTGAACGCAGAGTTTATTCGGCCGAGACTCGATCTCATTGACCTATCGCTAGTTCCCTACTCGATCGATCCTCGTCGGGTCAGGTCGCCATCGATAGCTGCCGCGCGCCATGGAGTCGAATCCATCTTTTCTTTGACGCCAGGAGCTCTCTGGCTGCGCTTGATTCTTGCTGTACGTGGTACAGACGTCGGGTGACGTGCTAATCCGTTATTGGGAATGAAAACATCGATGAAGTATGAAAATTTTACGGGTAAAGCTACACCTACGTAATCATTTTTATGTATCTTACGTACAGTCCAATTTGATAGTTTTATAGTATTGGTTAGTATTTGAGCCGGGGGCACACACCCTTGAATTCAAGAAGGGATAGTTTAGTTAGTGGGGAAGGAATTTATGTAGGTTACATTATATAGGAGCTTTAGGTAGATGTAGATATTTTTTAAATTTCATCTGGTGCAACAACTAGACCGTTCAGGCCAACTCTAGCCGATCCTCTAAAAAATAGAGTAAGATCTGGTCGAGTAAAGTTAGTGGAGTAAATGTTTACTTCTCTATAGGTGGTCGTACCTAGTCGATCCTCTAAACTTAGTCGGGTGACGTGCTAATCGGCGATTGGGTGCAAAATTATCGATGAATTCGTATGAAATTTTTACCTGGTGCAACACCATCACTTGAGACCATTAAGGCGAGAAGTATACATTGATCCGATATTTATTAACGAGATGCAGCAAACTCCATGGCATGACCATATATAAGCACTCCTTTCCATGTGTTAAATTGGCGTACATGTTCTATTGACGCCATCAAACAAGATCACAACCATGCGCCACGACTTGTCCAGTAGCCTTAACGCAGACGTCTGTGCCATCCCATCGATAATCTTGTGCCTAGCCTACTAGTATTCGTTCGTCTGGTTTATTCTAGCTACCTACGCTATTTTGTCTTTATAGCAGGCCAAGTTTCCTGTGTGTTTGACTCCGACATTGACACTCTAAATATAGCCTTCAAATATTTAGAATATAAAGCCTAATTTCACTCCTCTATCATCATTGTACTAACAGTACAATTCAGACAAATTTACATTAAACTCTTTTACTCACTCATAACTAATTTTACACCAAATGAATGCATTTCATGTTGATACATCTATCAACCTTATATCTCAAATAGTAGTTTCATGCATAAATAGAAAGTTACATTAAGGTACACATTTGTCATGCGGTCTAACATTTTTCATTTTAATTGATAGTTTTGTGATGAACTAAAATTGCATTTTGCTACAAAGACCTTTTTTTATTTTTAAAGTTAGTTATGGATGTTCACAAAAACTATTACATCAAGGGGTTTCGATACAAATTTAAGCAAACAAAAGGCATCACACTACACCATAAATTAGCCATTGCCTCAATATATGCTATAGTGTCCCAAAATATACATGTCCATATACTATCCTTAAATATCTAAAAAGTTTCAAACGTACAATGTTTTAGGGCATAAGATTAAAAAACACTTGTAGGGGGTTTCTAGAGTAGGTTTGTCAAGCTTTGGTGCAAGTAAATAGATAAATCCAAAGACTATGAGGTGTCCTAAGGTCACCTCTTTTGTTCATGCTCATCAGCGGTGCTCAGGAACGGAAGGGGTCACCTTCGGACCTCAGTGTGTTGATTTGGTCTAGGACACCGGAAGGTCAAGTTTAAGTACTGCCTAGGGGAGGCTAACATGCTGCCAAGAAGATTGTTACGCCATGTTTTTATGAGAAAACTTCTTATAATTGGGCCGACAAGCGCCCTAGTTTTCTTGTGAACATTTTGGTGGACAATCTAAGCATTGTTCGCAGGCAATAAATTTGCCATGGTGATTTTCCCTACAAAAACGCATGTGTACTTTACTACTCCCTTCGATCCATAATAGTTGTTGCTCAAACAGATGTATCTAGCACTTAAAAACATCTAGATACATCTGTTTCAGTGACACTTAATATGAATCGTCAGGAGTACTAGTTTTTAAATAAAAAACAAGAGTTATTACTAGAATGCGTAAGCTAGAAATGAGAGGGTGCAAATCACTTAATCACTCGAGCGAGTTTCAATGCAAGAGATTGATTACACGTCAGGATAATTATTCTCTCTGAATCGGCGTTCCTTTTGGACATGCTTCCCCTTTCGTCCGGTCTGTTATGTGGCCGTGTAAGAAGAGAAGACGTGAAGAAGGCCCTATTTCAAATAGGTGACATGAAGGACCCTGGTCCCGATGCCCTTCACACAATTTTCTTTAAAAGGTTTTGGCACATAGTTGGTGAGGAGCTAGCCACTGAGGTGCTTCAAGCAATCAACACAAGAAAGATACCAGAAGGTTGGAACTCTACTAATGTGGTGATGATCCCCAAGGTGGTTAGCCCACAGGTAATCACTCAGTTCAGGCCCATTAGTTTGTGCGATGTTGTGTACAAAATAATTTTGAAGATGCTTGCAAATAGGCTGATTTGTTTGCTAGAAGTTATTTCCCCTACCCAAAGCGCATTTGTTCCAGGAAGGTTGATCGCTGATAATGTGTTGGTAGCCTATGAATGCTTTCATGCCATAAAGAAGAAAACCGATGGGTCTAATGGGTATTGTGCAGTTAAATTAGACATGCTTAAAGCATATGATAGAGTTGAATGGGGCTTTCTGCCTCATATGATGATAAAGCTTGATTTTAATGCACAGTGAGTTGAGATGATAATGGAATGTCACTAGTAGAAAAAGGGTCAAACGTGACGCACATTAGTGCCGGTTTGAATTTGAGCCGGCACTAATGTGTACATTAGTGCCGGTTCCAACGGCTAGCCGGCCGCTCTCATTAGTACCGGTTCGTGGCGAACCTTTAGCACCGGTTCGTGTCACGAACCGGTACTAAAGTGAGTGGTGGCAGGACGTTGTCAGTCCGGGGCCCCTCCAGCACCTTTAGTACCGGGTCGTATCACGAACCGGTACTAAAGGTTGTCCTAAATAGACCCTTCGTCCACCCGAGCTCGCTCTGTTCTTCCCCTTTCCCCTCTCCTCTCTGTTATTTTCCCTCTTCCTCTCAAGCTCATCACACATTTTGCCCAAGATTTGAAGGCCCCCATCCATTCAAATGATCACAAATGTTAGCAACTTTTTCCTTTCATCTCTCATTGCTAGATTAGCTCGTGCAATGCTTTATGTAGTGATTGATTTTTGAGTTTAGTAATTTGGGAGGAATTATATATATGTGCTAGTATTTGATTTATATGCAATTTGAGGTCAAAAATAACACTTAGTTTTGCATATGTAGGTGTGGTTTACTTAGTACCTTCTAAATCTCCGTCGTAACCACCGTCGATCGCTCGCAACGTCCCGTCGCCGGCACCACCTTGTGGTGAGCCTCTTGTTCATGAAGTTTTATATAAAAAAAATGATGTTTGTGTGATTTGGATATATAGTTACTCGTATAATTATCTTACCCATACGTTGTTTGTTATGCATAATGCCATGGTTTTGATACCCGTCCCCGTCGGCCCTCGTCCGGGTTACGATTCAGATGTGGTATATTCTCTTTTAAAACTATTCATTGCATTTCGTGTTTATGACAAATTATGCCCATCAAGTTGACATAGATATTTGTATGTAGGAGGTAGTTGAACCCGAAATTCCAACCGACCCTATTGTCGAGAGGTTAAATTTAGTTGAAAGAAAAAATGAGGATTTGAAGGAAAAATTGAAAAGAATTGAGGGGGAGAAGATGGAATTGGAGTTGCATGTTGCCGATGTCGTTGATGATCACAAGATTAAGATGGAGAAAATGCGCTTGAAGATTAGAAAGATTAGAAAATATGCCATTCATAGTGAGGCTTGGTATCATTATGCTGTTGGATCAATTGTTACCTTAGTTGCGATCTTGATCGCATTTGTTGTTGCATTTAAATTCTTTAGCTAGAGAGTTATTTGTTTGTTGCATTTAAGTGTTGTATGATCTTTATGTATAAACTTTATGTATTGTATTAATTTGATGTTTTCGGTGCTGTGTATTGAAGATGAGCCGGCAATGGATGTACGATGACCGATGCTCTCCCGGGTTCATTAATGGCGTGCATACTTTTCTACTTGCGGCTGAGGCAAACAAGTGAGCGGATGGTTTTATGCATTGTCCATGTGTTGGCTGTAAGAATGGTCGCAATTACTCTACGTCAAGAACCATTCACGTCCACCTGTTTGAGTCCGGTTTCATGCCCCACTATAATGTTTGGACCAAGCATGGAGAAAGAGGGGTTATGATGGAAGACAATAAAGAAGAAGAGGACGACGACAGCTATCCTGGCCATGGGTTCCCTGAATATGATGATACAACAATGAGGGAAGAAGCTAAGCCAGTAATGCGGGAAGAAGCTGAGCCAGCAATGCGGGAAGAAGCTGAAGAAGAGGCATCAGATGAGCCCGTTGATGATCTAGGTCGGGCCATTGCCGATGGAAAGAGAAACTGCGCAAGTGATTTGGAGAAGAAGAAGTTGCAGCGCATGTTAGAGGATCACAAAAAATTGTTGTACCCGAATTGCGTAGGTGACAAGAAAAAGCTGGGCACCATACTAGAATTGCTGCAATGGAAGGCAGAGAATGGTGTATCTGACAAGGGATTTGGAAAGTTGCTGGTAATGATAAAGGATATGCTTCCAAAGGACAACGAATTGCCCAAGAGTACGTACCAAGCAAAGAAGGCTGTTTGCCCTCTAGGGTTAGAGGTGCAGAAGATACATGCATGCCCTAATGATTGCATCCTCTACCGCGGTGAGTATGAGGATTTGAACGCTTGCCCGGTATGCGGTGCATTGCGCTATAAGATCAGCCGCGATGACCCTGGTGATGTCGAGGGCGAGCGCCCCAGGAAGAAGATTCCTGCCAAGGTGATGTGGTATGCTCCTATAATACCACGGTTGAAACGTTTGTTCCAAAACAAAGAGCATGCCAAGGCGATGCGATGGCACAGAGAAGACCGTAAGAAAGACGGAAAGTTAAGAGTACCCGCTGATGGGTCGCAGTGGAGAAAAATCAAAAGAAAGTATGGGAAGGAGTTTGCAGATGACGCAAGGAACGTATGGTTTGGTCTAAGTGCAGATGTCATTAATCCTTTTGGGGAGTAGAGCAGCAACCATAGCACCTGGCCTGTGACTCTATGTTTGTATAACCTTCCTCCTCGGTTGTGCATGAAGCGGAAGTTCATTATGATGCCAATGCTCATCCAAGGCCCTAAGCAACCCGGCAACGACATTGATGTGTACCTAAGGCCATTAGTTGAAGAACTCTTACAACCGCGGAATGGAACAGGTGTACGTGCGTGGGATGAGCACATGGGGGAAGAATTTGACCTAAAGGCGTTGCTGTTCGTGATCATCAATGATTGGCCTGCTCTCAGTAACCTTTCAGGACAGACAAACAAGGGATACCGCGCATGCACGCACTGTTTGGACGATACCGACAATATATATTTGGCTAATTGTAAGAAGAATGCGTACTTGGGACATCGTCGATTTCTTCCGAGCAGGCATCCCGTAAGAAAGAAAGACAAGCATTTCAAAGGTGAGGCGGATCACTGGACGAAGCCTCGCCACCGTACTGGTGCTGATGTACATGATATGGTCAAGGATTTGAAGGTGGTCTTTGGAAAGGGTCCTAGTGGACAACTTGTTCCGAATGACGCTGACGGACGCGCACCCATGTGGAAGAAGAAATCTATATTTTGGGACATGCCCTATTGGAAAGACCTAGAGGTCCGCTCTGCAATCGACGTGATGCACGTGACGAAGAATCTTTGTGTGACCCTGCTTGGCTTCTTGGGCGTGTATGGGAAGACAAAAGATACACCTGAGGCACGGGAGGACCAGCAACGTATGCACGGAAAAGACGGCATACATCAGGGTCATGCAAGCTATGCTCTTACCAAAGAAGAGAAGGAAATCTTCTTTGAATGCCTACTTAGTATTAAGGTACCGTCTGGCTTCTCATCAAATATAAAGGGAATAATAAACATGACAGAGAAAAAGTTCCAGAACCTAAAGTCTCATGACTGCCACGTGGTTATGACGCAACTGCTTCCGGTTGCATTGAGGGTGCTTCTACCGGAAAACGTTCGATTAGCCATTGTGAAGCTATGTGCATTTCTCAATGCAATCTCTCAGAAGGTAATCGATCCAGAAATCATACCAAGGTTAGAGAATGATTTGGTGCAATGTCTTGTCAGTTTCGAGTTGGTGTTCCCACCATCCTTCTTCAACATCATGACGCACGTCCTAGTTCACCTATGCGAAGAGATTAACATTTTGGGTCCTGTATTTCTACATAATATGTTCCCCTTTGAGAGGTTCATGGGAGTCTTAAAGAAATATGTTCATAACCGTGCTAGGCCAGAAGGAAGCATCTCCAAGGGCCATGAAAATGAGGAGGTCATTGAGTTTTGTATTGACTTTATTCCTGACCTTAAGCCGATTGGTGTTCCTGAATCGCGGCATAAGGGCAGACTGGATGGAAAAGGCACGCTAGGAGGGGAACAAATAATATGTATGGACGAACATTCTCTCACTGAAGCACACTACATAGTTCTATAGAATTCTGCCTTGGTGGCTCCGTATATGGATAAACACAAGAATTTGCTACGCTCCAAACACCCGGAGCGGTCTGATGACTGGATTACACATGAACAAACCAGGAGTTTCGACAGCTGGTTGCAGACACGTATCATGCATGACACCTCTATTGAAGATGACCTGTACTTGCTGTCCCAGTTACCATATTCGAATATAATGACTTTCAAAAGGTACGAGATAAATGGTAATACATTTTACACGATCGCCCAAGATAAGAAGAGCACCAACCAAAACAGTGGTGTCCGCTTTGATGCAGAAACCAAGACATGAAAGGAAACATATTATGGTTATATACAGGACATATGGGAACTTGACTATCGACGTGGTTTGAAGGTCCCTTTGTTTCGGTGCAAATGAGTCAATATGACACGAGGCGGGGTAACGGAAGACCCACAGTACGGAATGACAACAGTAGATCTCAACAATCTTGCATATGCAGACGAACCATTCGTCCTAGCCAATGATGTGGCGCAGGTTTTCTATGTGAAGGACATGTCTACCAAGCCAAGAAAAAGAAAAGATAAGGAAGCGAATGCATCATACGATGAGCCAAAGCGGCACATAGTTCTTTCTGGGAAGAAAAACATCGTGGGAGTGGATGACAAGACAGACATGTCAGAAGATTATGAAAAGTTTGATGAAATTGCTCCATTCACAGTGAATATTGACCCGGGCATCCCGTTAAATGATGAAGATTTTCCATGGTTACGGCGCAAAGGGACACACGCGAAGAAAAAGTTTCACACCCAAAGATCTGGGATATGATCGGCTTCACTATCATCACTTTCTTCTGTGTTTCACACCCAAGAGGGAATCTCTGTAATAGTTAGGGTAGTTATGTGTTTTGGCATTTGAAACGCGAAGAAATTTTATGTGCAAACAAATTCTTTCATGCCTTTACTGATTTTTAAAGTTAAGTTATTCACAAACTAGTGATTCACACTAATTTCAAATAATTCAAAATTTAAACTATTCAAATTTGAAAACCACGGGCACTAACAGAAAGTTTGTAATTTCTTGTACCTAAAGCAAAAATATTCATAAAGAAACTCTAAATACACAAAAAAACAACTCAAAAATAAATAAAGCAAAAAAATAAAAAAGCCCGCCTACTGGGCCAGAGCGGCCTGCATACGACTAGAAACCCAACTTGTTGTTGGGCCAGGATGCAGGCCCGCAAAGGCCCAGTAGGCCCACAGGGCAGCACAGAATATGTAGGCCCAGTAGGCCTGCTTTGGAGAGGAGCTCGAGAGAGCTACCGCACGGGGGTTTATAAACCAGTGCGGACGCCCCTCGGCTAGCGAGGTGGGACTAAACTTGCCGCACATCACCTTGCCAGCGCACCCCCTTTAGTACCGGGTGGTGGCTCCAACCGGTACTAGAGGCCCCCCTTTAGTACCGGTTGGAGCCACCACCGGTACTAAAGGGTGTGCGGTTCCCGCCGCTTGGCCTGGCCAAAACAGGCCTTTAGTACCGGTTGGTGGCTCCAACCGGTACTAAAGGTCCATCCTATATAACTAAACACTTCAAAAATTCCAGTTTCTCATCTACTTCTTCTCCTCTGCCCTGTCGCCCGCCGCCCCCGTCTCCATATCCCTCGTCGCCGCCCCGTCCCCGTCGTCGCTGCCCCGTCGTCCCCGTCCCCGTCGTCCCCGTCGTCACCGCCGCGCCGTCCCGGCCCGTCCCGCATCGTCCCCGTCCCCGTCATCGCCGCCCCGTCCCCGTCGTCACCGCCCCGGCCCGTCCCCGTCGTCGCCGCCCCAGCCTGTCCCCGTCGTCGCCGCCCCGTCCCTGTCCCCATCGTCGCCATCCCCGTCGTCGCCGCGCCCGTCGCCGTCCTCATGGCCGCCCCCCGTCGCCTCTCGCCTCGCCGGTGAGCACACACACACACATACATTTTTTAGTTTTTTAGTTATAGAAATAGTTATAAAAATGTTAGAAATTTTTCTTCTCTTAGTTATAGAAATAGTTAGTTATATAGCATTGTTAGAAATGTTATAGAAAGGTTAGAATTGTTAGGAATTTTTCTGTTTTTTAGTTATAGAAATAGTTATAAAAAAGTTAGAAAATTTTCTTTTTTTAGTTATAGAAATAGTTAGTTATATAACATTGTTAGAAATGTTATAGAAAAGTTAGAATTGTTAGGAATTTTTCTGTTTTTTAGTTATAGAAATAGTTATAAAAAAGATAGAATTTTTTCTTATTTTAGGTATAGAAATATTAGAAATGTTATACAAATGTTAGTTATATATATAGAAATGTTATAATTTTTTTTCTGTTTTTTAGTTATAGAAATATTAGAAATGTTATAGAAATGTTAGTTATATAGCATTGTTAGAAATGTTATAGGAATGTTAGTTATATAGAAATGTTAGAAATTTTAGTTATCAAAATCCAATCATTAAAAAATATTACTTTTTGCGGGCATATAGCTAGTATTTGTTCTCGATGATGCCCGGCCCGCATCCTCGCCGTCGACCCGTCCGCGACGACGTCCGGCTGACCCATGTCCGGGACTGGGCTCCGCCGGGCTGGCACTGGGAGGTGCTGCCTGGAGGGGCGCGCCGCTTGATGAGGAACCCGGCCCCGGTCGTCGACCCTGATCTCGTTTGGTGGCGTTCGCGTGGGCCAGTTTCGGTGCGGAGGGAGCCGGCCCCGCCGGAGGTGGTACATCGCCGTGTCAGGGAGGAGGACGAGCATGTCCATCGCTACATGGTTGCGTTAGAGGGCGGCAGGTTCTCCAATACCTGGCAGTTTCTTCAGGGATCTCACTTCAGCTATGATCCTGTGAGGGTTTCTTCTCTTTGGGTGTCCACCGCCCGCGCCGCATGATCCGACGATGTATTCGAGATTATATCTATTATTCAAGATGATGTATTCGAGATTATATCTATTATTCGAGACGATGTATTCGAGATTATATCTATTATTCAAGGTGACGTATTCGAGATTATATTCGATGATGCTTATTATGTACTATGATTGATTCAGTTTTTCCTTATTAATTGATTGCATCCATGCATTGTAATTTGAATATATTTCTTTTGGATTAGTTAAACAAAACCTATGGCGGACAATACCGGCAGAGAGGGAGAAGAGGCCATGTTCAATATCATACGCAATCCTCGCGGGCCAGATGATGATCAGAATGAAGAAGATTATGACGGCTCCGAATATCTAAACAACACCGGGGAGGGTGATATGATATTCCATCGCGACGACCGAATTGATGAAGTCATGAAGTATGAACATGACGAAGAAAATGTTGATCTTGAAACAACAAAGACCGGTGAGGTATATATATTTATATAAGCAGGCATCTGGTGATCATCACATGTTTTAAATGACTTGAAGATATATTAACGAATCGATCTTTCTTCTTTCAGCCATCCGGATCGAGCAAATCTTCAGGCAACAGGACGAAACGAGGCCCGAACAAAAAGTTGAAGGAGGGCATAAAGTACAATATCGAGGCAATCAGACCTAATGGCGAACCATTCGCGCCTAAGAAGATTGCGGACAAGTTCGTTCGTCAGTGCGGAGTTCTTGTGAAGGACCAACTCCCGACTCCCTTCAAGAATGGAGAGAGCCAGCAAAGCCACGTCCAGGAGTTACTTTTATCAACGACAGACAAAAACATTTGCTTTGGGAAACGCTCATGGAACATTTCACCCTACCAGATCATTTCACAGATGCAGATGTGGAGAAAGTCAAGGATGCTGCTCTTAGGAAGATGGCGGTTGCATTCCAGAACCACAAGATTCGTGAATGGGCCAAGTACGTCAATGGAGGAAGGAAGACTCCAGTATTCAAGGGAACACTAGAGAACCAAAGTGCTCATCGGGACGATTTCGTGAAATTCAAGGATTCGGAATTATCTAAGGAACGGTCGAGAATAAACAAGGACAATGCCGCAAAAAAAGGATAAGTTCCATAAGCTGGGGCCAGGTGGCTATGCGGTGGGAATGCCTAAGTGGGATAAGTCTGAAAAAGAGATGCTGGATGCAGGTGTCACTCCAGAAACATTGAGCTGGCCCCCAGGTGCAGGACTTGGTTCTATGCGCATGGGGGGGAGTTGGACCCGAAGACAGGCAAAGTTTCGAAGAAGGCATGTCTGGACGGAGCCGAAGATAAGCTACTTGTTGCAATAGAAGAGGCTCGATCCGGGTTGTTCGAGCCCAACAGAGAGAACGACGAGCTTACGCGTGCCCTGGGAAATCCTGAACACCCAGGAAGAACACGAGGCATGAGCGCTATTCCGTGGTATGAGGGGTTTTCGGACTAGAATGCCGACTACAGAACCCGTGCGAGAAAGAATATTGCGGAGGAGAAGAAGAGGAAGATGGAGGAGGAGCAGAGGAAGCTAGACTATGAACGCCTTCAAGGCCTAGAATCAGCGGACGCGGACTTGGCAATCAAATTCCAGCGGCAGCAGGAGCAGATCGACTCACTTAGCCAGCAAAGGGGGTCTCAGCAGCTAGCGGATGATCCACCAATGGATAGCACCGTCCCATCCATGCCGAGAAGCAGCGTGGGTTCCGCCCCGGGCGACGCATTGCTGGATAGCTACCTAGTGGATGACATCATGAAGAACACTAACTGCGAGCTACACTTCAAAATGAAAAACATATCCATGAAGGTGGCGGACGCCCTTGCTTTTACAAATCCCCCTGAGGCAACCTTCCATTGCAACCCGATTCCAGCGGGCTATGCTCGTGTCTTGGTTGATGAGGTGGTGGACCAATATTCGGGGTTAGAGCTTGACATTCCTGGAGGTGACGATGAGCACACACTAGGAGAGGCCAACCATCGTATCATCCTATGGAGAAAGGATTGCATCATCTTTCGAAGGCCACCGACACCGCGTCATCCGACTCCTTGTCGCAGTCCGCCACCGAGTCAGCAGACTCCCACTCCTCCAAGTCCACCAACGTGTCAGGCCACTCCTCCTCCAAGTCCGGCACAGCTTCAGGCGACTCCTCCTCCAAGTCCGGCAAAGCGTCAGGCCACTCCTCCTCCAAGTCCGGCACAGTTTCAGGCCACTCCTCCTCCTCCAACTCAGCCACGTCAGCCGTCTTCGCCGCCTCAGCAATCACGGAAGAGAGCCGCCTCAGCTATGGTGCGTAGCGGTACAAGTCGAGGTAGTACTGCAGGTACAGGCGGAGGCAAAAGATTTCAATATGGTCCAAGCCTCGCGCCTCTTCCGCAGAGGCCTTACGACAAGTCCGAGGAGGAAAACGTAGCCATATCGAAGGCCGAGGTGGAAGCCCATTTTGCACCAAAACCGCCACCACCGCCAAGGGAGAAAGTGCCTGTGGAAAAGATTGACCACTTCATTCGTATGGCTAGACCACCAGCTCCCAAGCCTGTTGACACAGACTATGAGCGCCACCTTAGGAAGTTAAATCGAGCACGTCTACAGAAAGAGGCGAGCTCGAGCTCGAGCAAATCAGCTGGCAAAAGGAGCGGTAAAACCGTTCCCCAGCTGGGAAAACAGGCGGCGCAATCAATCCCCCCGCTTGTTGTGCCAACAACACATGAGAGTAGGCGCGCCCAATATTATTGTGGGCAAACCGTTAACGTTCCCAGGGTGGGCGATGTGGTAATAACCAAGGAGCATATTGCGCAGGCTGAATCGATCGGGATCACTGTTGGACAACTCCTCGATATCGAGCCCACGTCTCCGACTAGAGAGGAGGAAATAAAACGGAAATATGCCCGGGGCAAACCTTTGGTCGAGCCAGAGGAGGTCAATAAGCTCCCAACGAGAATGTATGAATTGCATCAATGGTACATGGACATTACCAAGATTTCCAATCGAGAGTACCTCATGGTGAATGTCAACGAGGAGCATTACTACCATAAGAAAGCTGTGACCGTTGAGTATTCAGAACTATTTCAGCTATACAATAAAGACACACTCGACAAATCTATCGTCAGTTGCTATTGTCTGTAAGTGATTTCTTTCTATAATTTAAGTCTCAAGCTAGCTGATCATTTTGATCAATCATTACCTGTAATTATCCTCACTATATTCTTTTCTGTGGTATTATGCAGGATGAAGATTTATGAAATGAAAAAAGGTGGACGCTATGGCATTGGGTTCGTTGACCCAAATACCATTAATGAATACACATGGAAAATAGATCCATATCACGAAAAATGTGTAGAGGAAAGCATGCTACAGTTCTTCAAGGAACTCAAATACAATGAAGATATACTACTTCCTTACAACTTCCAGTGAGTCACACTGTCTTGTACTACAAATTCTGTTTTTCCCTACTAGCTATAGCTACATGTTTTTGCTTATATATGCCCGCTTAATTAAGACATGCAAACATGTGTGCATGCAGATTTCACTGGATCTTGTTAATCATTAAAGTTGATGAAGGAACAGTTGAAGTACTAGACTCGCTACTTAAGAAAGCAAGTGACTACACCATCGTGAAGGGGATAGTCAACAGGTAATTTCAATCATTATTAACTATATCTCGGCCTATTTAATTAGTTCGTCATTTCCTGATAACAACTATTTAATAACCCATTTATTCATTTTCTTTGTTGGCGGGGCAGGGCTTGGGCAAAGTTCATCAGGGCCACTCCAGGCGCATGGAAACAAAAACTGAAATGGTATCGACCCAAGGTAAGTAATTAAGTAGTACTAGCTAGCTGCCATCTCTTTAATTATCATGCTTGATTAATTATTATCTGATCAAATTCCATTCTCGTAAAGGCCCTGAAGCAGGCGCTGGGGAATGATCTATGTGCATACTACGTTTGCGAGAACATTCGGATGATGGCGTCCTAAAGGAGCAAATCTTAAAGATAGGAATGGGTACGATATCGATTGTCAGAACACTATTCACAATTTTTACACCATTATCGATATCTAGTCACACAACTAATACACATGCATATTGATCTCCTTCTTAACAGTTCAAAGAGGTGCGGGACAAGCTCCTAGCACAGGACCGCATAAAAGCAATTCAAGAGGAAATAGCGGGATTTTTGCTCGACCAGGTCATAGATCCCAAAGGAGAATACTATTACCCGCTACCGCCCCCATGAAGCACTTCCAATTGTTATCGTGCTCCGAAGGCACCAATTAGCTAGGCTAATGCCACTGGCTCTGAAGGCACCA
This sequence comes from Triticum aestivum, assembly GCF_018294505.1. NCBI lineage: Eukaryota > Viridiplantae > Streptophyta > Magnoliopsida > Poales > Poaceae > Triticum > Triticum aestivum. The sequence continues at coordinate 598,815,106 of NC_057809.1, forward strand.
ATTAGGAGAAATTATATATATATATATATATATATATATATATATATTATGATCGGTTCTACTAGAAATTCTATTTATATATATGCATAACGTGTACAATATGTAGTATCGTAAAATACTAGCAAACGAAAAAAATTAAATGGAAAACACAAAATTAAATGAAAAAGAAATCATAAACCCAACCCCCCTCCCCCCCCAACATTTTAATACCGGTTGGTGACACCAACCGGTACTAAAGGGCTCCCTGCCCCCGAAGCTGGCTCATGCCACGTGGTTGCCCTTTAGCACCGGTTCGTGCTGAACCGGTACTAAAAGGGGGGGGGGGCTTTAGTGCCTACATTTTAGCGCCGGTTACCAAATCGACACTAAAGGGCCTTACGAACCGGTGCTATTGCCCGGTTCTGCACTAGTGTGTGTCTCATCGGTGAGCTACGGGATCAGGTTTAATTACACAGAAACCGATGAATTCACACCTACTCGAGGCGTAAAACAGTGGGGTCCACTATCTCCTTATCTTTTTTTATCTGTTTAGAAGGTCTATCCACTTTACTAGCTATCTCATGAGGATGAGACAAGTGGTATTGAGGGTATTCACATTTGCAGAAACACACCCTCTATTTCTCACCTTCTTTTTCTAGATGAATTGTTAATTCTGATGAGAGCAACTACCCACAATGCAAATACTTTGAAGAAAATGCTGGATACTTATTGTGACAGCTCGGGAGAACGTGTAAGTATAGCTAAATCTAACGTTTTGTTTTGTCCCAATACAAGTGTCAGAGTCAGGAAAGTTGTTTGTAGGGACCTAGATATTTTGACAGAAGCTCTCCCACATAAATACTTGGGGTTACTTACAGTGGTTGGAGTTGACACGAGTGACTGTTTTTAGCACCTAGTTGATAGAGTTTGTCAAAGGCTTAAAGGTTGGAAGGAGAAAGTTCTCTCGATGCAAGGAAGGACATATTACTGAAATCTGTAGCACAAGCAATCCCTTCCTATGCAATGCCAGTGTTTAAGTTACCAAAAGGAATTTGCAAATCAATTACTGATGAGATCTCAGGTTTTTGGTGGGGAGATGGAGAAGAGAAGAAAAAGATACATTGGTCCGCTCGGTGGAAAACGTGCATGCCAAAGAAGATGGCGGCGGGGGGGGGGGGGGGGGATTGGGGTTCAGGGACCTTCATATCTTTAATCTTGCTAGTTTAGCAAATCAATGTTGGCGACTACTCCAATATCTAGAATATCTTTGTGTACAAGTATTAAGTGCTAAATACTTTCCTAACGGGGACATTCTAAAGGCTGGACCGAAGAAAGGATCGTCATTCACATGGGAAAGTATTGTGGCTGGTATTCAGACATTCAAGTGAGGCTGCATATGGCAAGTTGGTTCGGGCTCACAAATAAATATTTGGGAAGTCCTCAGATCCCCTCTAGTGAATCCAGGAGAATTGTCATCCCAAGAGGGGAACGATGCTAACCAAAGTGGAGGAAATCATGGGTCTTCATACGGGACAATGGGATGTTGATTTCATAAGGTCCATTTTTTCACCTGTGGATATGAACAAAATCTTACAAATTCCTCTCCGGACTAAGGATATAGATGACTTTGTAGCTTGGCATCATACCAGATAAGGAACCTACTCGGTTCGGTCAGCTTACCATGTCGAGTTTCACCATCAGTTCGGCCATCATATGAGGAGGGCGGACGAACAAGGCAGTGTACACATAAACCCCAATGGAACGTCATCTGGCAGCTTCAGTTACCAGGCAAGATTAAACACTTCGGATGGAAGGTCCTTAAAGGTGTGCTACCGTGCTTGGGTGTGATGGCCGGACGACACATCCCAGTCTTACCCCAATGCCCAAGGTGCAGTATTGAGCATGAAGACATCCAACATACCCTGTTCAATTGTAAGCATGTAGAGGAGGTTTGGAATGAAATTGGACTCAATGGTACTATACAACAGGCGGTGGCTCAGGATCATTCTGGTTATGTTGCATTGGAAATTTTATTGAAAAACTGGGTGAGACTAGACGATCTACCTACGACTGAATTTATTTTGATTGCTGTCTGGTACACCTGGTGGCAACAACGGCAAGTTTCTAAAGGAGAAAATATATAATCACCAGACTGTACAACTGTTTCAATTCGAGTTTTTGTCAACTAATTTTGTTCGAGCTGCAACACCGAATCACCCTATCAGCAAGGAAATTCCTACTTGGAAGAAACTGATGGAGGTGACTGTAAAGATCAATGTTGATGCATCTTTTCATGCTGAGACACTCTCGGGCTCTAGCAGAGTGGTGGTGCGAGACTACAACGAAACTTCATAGCTTCTACGACCTAGGTCTTGCCACACGTTAGTAACGCAGAATCAGCTGAAACGAGTGCAATCCACATGTCTCCTACATGTCTCCCACGTTCTATCCCCGCTTCGATGATGCGTCTAGCATCGTCAGAAGGCATGTGGAAGTGTGTCTCCATTGGATCTCGCGGGATTTGATCGGTGCTGGTCTTCGATGGATCTGTTTGGATCCGGTCATCGTTCGTCTTTGTTTGGGTGTTTACAGGTTTGACGATTCCGATCTAGGACTTTCTTCACCGACGATGGGTGCTGCTCTGGTGCGCTGGTGCTACGGGGTCTTAGCACGACGACTTTCCGACTGTCTACTACAACAAGGTTTGTACGGCTTCAACAAGGGAGGGACGATGATGGCGACGCGCCTTCGGCTCGCTCTAGTGCTTGTAATCGTCGTTAGGTGGTCCATGTACCTGGTTGTAATTTTTATTATCTTTTGTGTTCTTTGTATTACTATAATTTCTTTTTTTCGCAGAGGTCTACCATAATTAGAGATGAGTAGATTAGAAGTTACTCACGCAAAAAAGAAAAGAACTGGGACCAAGGGATACAACGATTTTTCACATCACACTACACATATCCATTCCCTCACAACATGGCAGCGGGGTTCCACTACTGGAAACAATAACGGAGCAACAGAAGCTCAGGTCCCTCTGCCCCTATTTTACAACAAGATGGAAACGGGCCTCATCAGTGATAGATCAACCACTCCACGCTAACGCAGAAACAATAATTCCATTTAGCCAATAATTAACCCATGGATCCATCTTTCCGATTACCATAATTAGCATCGGCTAGCTGGCGACGGATCGATCGCACCGGGCGGCCGGCGGGCACTGCTTCCGCTGGGGACAAGCCTGCCGGCACTGCAACCACATGTGCTCTCCTGCACGCAGCATCGCGTCGCGTTCGCACGCCAAATCAGCAGCGCGCGGCGTGCAAATGCAGATGACAATGAGGACGACGGATGGATCATGGATCAGATTCAGATCTGCTGCCAGGATGTCCACCCGTCCGGAGATCTCTCCGCATGCAGATCTTGGCCGTTGCGTACGTACAGTGGCGTACGCTACGTACGTCCGTCGTATCCGTTCCATGGTCGGTCGATCTACAGGCTGGACATGCAGGCAACGCATGTGTGTGTGCCATGGATCAGCAAGCCAATTAACCAAGCCGTTAAATAAGCTAGGCTCTGAAATTCGTCGATCCATGATGGCTCACATTTTTCACATTACCCGCAGGGGTAGCATTTTTGCTTCTTGTACTACTACTGATAGTGAAGCTTTCCCGCCCGGCAAGACTCAGCCAGGCAGCCACCACCACCTGGTTCCTCGGCTCTCCGGCCGGTGGGAGGGGGGCGAGGGTTTTCTTCTCCGGCGCCGGCAGTTTCCCCTACCCTGGACCTAATCCGGCACCGCGGAGCCGAGAAACCCTCCACGGTCACCTTCCTCCGCGTCTTCGCCTCCGCCATCGCCGCCTACCCCACGAATGAGCGATGCACAGGCATGCAAAACTCGATGCAGATCTGGAAAAATCACGGCCGTCTGAGCTTTAACCAAGCCGTTAAATAAGAGTTAGGCGATCCTACAGCTACAGTGAGTCAGTGAGGCACATGCACACAGGCGTACCTACAGGCTACAGTATATCTACTGCAATAATGCACATGTACGTACGTGTACGTCCCTGCGTACGTACGTGGGCGTGCACGCTCGACCAATACGAGTTAACCCCTTGTTGCCCGCTTGCTTGCTCGTCTACCTACGGATCCATCCCATGTGGATGGTAGTACGTTGCTCATCTTCTCTGGTACTCTACTCTCTGAGTCCATGTCAGTGTGTCACTGGTAGCAGTAGCACGTACGTGAAAGCAACTTGAAAGCAATACGTACTATGCAAGGAAGAAAATTTGAGAGAGGAGAAAATCTTGAAGGAGCCAAGCAGCGTGTTCCTTCTAGAACAGAACAGACAGCCATAGAAAGGTGGTCCAAGGAGGAGAGATGAGCTGCTAGCTACCAAGCTGTGGATGCATATGAGACGGATCTGCGCAGCACGCCATGCATGCATTCATGCGTGCATGGCCTACTTGTTTCTGCGACCTCTCATTTAGATCGACCTGATGCATGCATGCGTTCCATGCTTTGGATCCGGTAAACAAAATCTACAACCTCTGTAACTTAACGTAAGATGTTTTTCACACAAGAAACAAAACCAAAAAACGTCTTATATATTACTCCTTCGTCCCAAAATAAGTATCGCGGATTTAGTGCAAAAGTTGTAGAGGGAGTACCATCTACGGCGGCCATAAAGTTCTCTCTCTCTTCCACCCACACACTCTCTGGTGTCTGTACGCACAGTAGGCAGCAAACACGCAGCTGGCTAGTGCTCGTCGGGTTATATAAGCAGCGTGAGGGATGGAGATCGGGAGGGCAAATGGCACGGAGAGATGAGCAGCCAGCAACGTGGATAAATTCCAGCTAGCTAGCTAGCCTGCGGCAGGCAGATCTCCCATTCAAGCTAGTCCATGCCATGCCTTTCCACAGCTTTCTTGAACTTCTCTTGCGCTCTCCTTAATTACCCCCCACTCTCTCTGTCTCTCCCTTTCTCTCCGTTGGTAGAGAGAGACATGAATGGGGAGGGACAGGAGCAGGAGCAGCAAGAAGAGGGTCAAGAAAGCTGTGGGAAGAAATGGCATATCCAGGACTTTCAATTGCGACTAATTTCCAATTGCTGGGAGGGGTGGGAGATTTCATGTTAATCTCCACGCAAGTGTAAGTTGATTCGTATCAGATCACTGGAATTAATTAGCTCTTTCCCGCAAAAAAGAATTAATTAACTCTAGATCATCGGTGCATTTTGATGTTCCTATAGTTCCCATACATCTTAATTTGCTTCATTTCCGACTCCTTGGATTCTTGATTTCGTGGTTGGATTGGATGATGGTTCCTTTTTTTTGCCTCTCTCACTTTAATTTTACTTTTAGATTGGCGTTCTTCTTGGCTCCTCAAATATAGCTAGCTGGTTCAGTTGTACTATGTGAAAGTGGTGAAGTTATTCGGAACCTCTCTATGTCATATGAATCCATTTTGGAAATTCAGGATAAAATAACTGTACTATAAAGTTAAAAAATCACATAAGTTGGTACGGTGCAAACTTATCCTTGTGAATTATAAATACAAAAATGATCATTTTCAAGCGGCGTGAATTTGAAAATCAAGCTATTAAACAAACTAGCTAATTGCCCTTGGGTTGCAACGAGACATACATATTCCAGTGGTTCAACATCAATCGTGTCCGACATAAGTCTTACACCGACGACATTCTATATTTACGTAAGTTTTGATTTGATTTGAGTATCAGTAGGGGAAGGAAAGGACATTTTTTTATTTAGTTGACGTGTTGGTAAGATTTAATTTGATTAGATTGAGTTAATGCAGGGCTTGGAGGAGGGGAATCCGAGGATAGGGGCAGTTGGATGTATGAACGTACATTCCTCGGCTCTCTTTTAATAGTAGAGATTGCTATGTAGACATATATTCTTCTAGTTATTTTTGCTTTCAGCATAAATAATGATAATTTCTATGTAAACTCGTAAGGATGGGTTTGTACCTATTACCTACATACTCCCTCCGCCCAGTAAAGAGTGTACGTTTGGCATCAAAATTTGTCCATAAAAGAGTGTATTTCTATCTTTTCAAGCACTTTAAAGTAGAAAAAAAACTCCTCTCTCATCACACGGTAATCAAGACCAATAGCAATCTATACATGGTCTTCTTAATTTCTACATGCACTTAGCTCATTGAAGGTTCGTTAATTAAAGAGGAGAGAGATGGTGGCTTGCACTTTTCCAATGCATTTTTTAACTCCATAATTTGTCCTAAAATCTCTAGATGTACACTCTTCACCGGATGGAGGGAGTATATATATATATATATATATATATATATATATATATATATATATATATATATATATATATATAAATGTATTATTTTCTAAAAGCTTAAATGATTTTTGTTACATACAAAAAGTATGTTCATACAAACTCAAGTTCAAAGTACTTCTTTCTTTAGCTTTTACTAGTAAATATGTACGTGCAATGCACGATGATATTAGGCAGATATTAATTGCACACAAATATTAAATAGGATATTATTTAAGCATTAGTTATGTGATTAGCGTTGACGTCAATATTTAGTATGTAATTAATTGTATGCTAAACGTGTTGAGCGCTGACCAATGGAGTAATTTAGGTCATTGGATTGACCTGATTTAATGGTGAAGATCAGTTGGATATGTCTCTTTGAGTCTTTTATATTGTTATATAGATACATAGATATATGTTTTCATATTAACAATTTTTTCTCAAATACGCTCGAGTGTGTGTAATATATTAATGAAGAAGTGGGTGTGAAGAGTGACACTTGAAGGAGCCGGGCCATGTGTATATATTGGTTGTGTGCCATAAAATATATACTATTGTTTGTGTGCCATGTGCAATGAAAAATGAACGGATATGATGGCTTGGTACAGTATACACATGACAAAAATGAAGAAGAAAAATCGGCCACCGTTGTCTTGGATCATAGATAAGATTGTCATGCATGGGTTTGTTCACTTCAGAAATCCAAAAATTATACAACCGGTGTAGAAAACATTGAGAACTGTATGAGCAAAAATAATAAAAGAATCTTCATTGCCGTTATTCTGAAAAGTTCTTAAGAATCGGACAATTGCAATGACTGCTAAAATTGCTCTAATGTCACCTATGCATCCTGAGGTATACTTCATACTCCATCCGTTCCACAATGTAGCACATATAGGTATTTTCAGAAATCAAACTTTGCAAACTTTTACCAAGTTTGTAAAAATATATACATCTAGAATACTATGGAGCTGTTTGGTTTCTAGCCACAATTTGCCATACCTCACCTTAGTCAAGTTTGACCAAGTTAGGTGGGTGTTTGGTTCTAGTCACACCTAAGATAAGATTTTTTTTATGAGAAGTGAACCCCACATATTATAGACACAAAAAATATGACAAGATTCTCTTAGTCACGTCAAAGTGTGGCTAACAATTTAAACAACTTAAGTTAGACAAGTGTGGCAAAACTAATGTAGCAATATATGGCAAACATAGTCATGATCCAAACAGCCCCTAAATACATCATAAGACATATTTTGATATTATATAAATTTGGTATTGTAAATATAAATTGTTCCGTCTATAAACTTGATTAAAGTTTATAAAGTTGGACTTTCAAAATATTTATATGCATTACATTATAAAACGGAGAAAATAGATTATATTTTACTCTGCAGGATGCTTAGTAATCTGATACGGTAGTGGCCACAATGAGAAATGCACGGATACGATGGCTTGGTACGGTATACAACACAAGACAAAAATTGAAGAAACCGTCGTCTGGCGTCCAAGATAAGATATGGGGTAAATTTCAGTTCAGAAACCCAAAAGATGGACAAACTGGGGTATAAATGAACGAGAACTGTATGAGCAAAAATAATAATACTAGAAATTAATGTTTGCCTGCCGACATTCTACAAGGCTGGATCGATGCAGCAGGGGATGTTCCACAGCCTGTCAAGGTTAACTTTCGCTTTACCCCACTGACAGCCGGACAGCCAGCCAGCCACACATGCCCAGGCAGTGACACAAGGTAGCTTTCCCCTCTGCTCACTCCACCTCCTGCTTCATCTCCTTCCTCAGCCCACTCACCCATAGCAGCGCAGAGAGAGCCCTGTGCCCCCATCCATCTCCATCACAGGGACAACACTCCGGCGAGGACCAAGGGGAGGAAGGGAGCACTGACGCCTTGGACCCGTAGCTGCCGCCGGCCCACATTCATGTGGTGGCAGTGGCCCCTGCTGCTGCGTGTGTCAGGTAGGTAGGCTGCTTGGTCGGTGTCAGTCAGCATTACTATCACCCCTCCCGCAGTAGATCTCTCTCGTGTCAGAGTCACCGCCTGCCCAGGAATGATGAATGGTTTTCACCGCAAGGGCCATGGCCGTGTCAGCAAGCAAGGGATCACTCCAGTAAAAATTCTCTCTGGGAGCGGGTAGGTTTCTAACCCGGCTGCAAATGACACAAGGAGTCAAGGAACAATGTCAGGTTGGTTTAGCTCTGGGCTATTTTGTACTTGCCGTCGGCATCTTGTTAAGAGCATTTCCAACATTCGCACAAAAGTTTCGCATGCTAAAATAGTTTTAGCATGACATGATAGCATTTTTAGTGTGCCGGACCCAATATTGATTTAGCACATGCTCAAAAATACGCGCCTAAAAAAACACGCAGTGTAAATTATGAAGCGCGCGCAATCCGGCGTTTCAAGTTTGTAGCTTCTGATAGCGCTTTTTAGCGTCTGCCCAAACTTTTTACGCGGGCACTATTTTATAGCTTCTGCTGAAGCTGTGTGGCATTTAAAAAACCTGAATTTTAGTACGTGGAGCAGTTTTTGTGCACGTGTTGAAGATGCTCTGATGGAAACTTTGGAAGGGGAAAATGCCATGTTGGTTTTCAGCCGTGCGATCTACTACGCGCCGCTGCATAAGTTGGGCAGACATCAATCGAGCTGCACAGACAGCTAGACGTGGGCCGTGCTGCACTACACACGCTGCGTGCTGAGTAGTACCACTCCACGGTCTCAGTTATACTGTCAACGATTAATTAGAACTTGGAAGTTTGGATTTTCTGTGGTCACACTCCTGGAAAGCGTATATGGTGCGTTAACTAATCGCAGGACAGTCTTTTTAGCGAGCAAGCTACATCAGGTATAGTTCGGAGTGGATTGGATGCACATGGTTTATCAACCAGTACATCTCTGCCCGCAAAAAATAAAACAAAAAAAGCTACACCCTCCTATCCATATTACTTGTCTTAAATTTGTTTACATAAGAATGTCTTTAACACTAAAATGTGTCTATGTAATTCGTATCTAGACAAATACTATGGATCAGAGGGACTATTAGATCTGTAATCACACCCACCTGAATTTTTTTAGCGATAGTCACTTTTCCTACACAACACGAGGTTGAAGGCGGGGACGGCCTGAGGAACGTGAGCAACGACCACGGGCCGCAGCAAGGTCGAGTCATGAACGAGCGAGAGCCAACGATAGCCAGCGAAAGCAATCTCGAAACTTGATGGGTGCGGGTCAGGGGAGAATTGCGGGGGTCATCAGAGTTGGTGCAGGGGGGGGGGGGGGGCTTAGAGGGATGGCCGCGGTGGTGGCCGACACGGCGGTGGGGGGAGGTGGAGAGGAGGGCTGGGTGGTAAGGCGGTGCATGATACCGTCTGCGGCTAGGGCTTGTTCAGAGGGCGGTTGCGCAAGGAAGAAGAAGAACGTGTAGCGGAATGAAGAAGGAGGGGTGCCATTGGATGTTGATCTCCAAAATAAAATGATTGGCATGATTTTTTTTAGCTAACTGATGTTTAGGCGCTCCCATCTCTAATAGATGCAAGAGGCAGGTAGGTGCCGAGGGGCTCGGTTGCCTTGTGTTCCATAAAATTGTTGGCTTCCGCATGAGGGCCACCGAGTTTTAAGTTTCAATTTTGAAACTTATGATTTTATCATTCGCTCGTAGCAAGTTACAGTCGATGAAACTTAATGAAGTTTGAAAACTCATCAAAACGTATTCAAAATGGATCTTATTTGAAAGCCATCATTGCAAGAAACATGAATATGCAAATGAGACTTTTGGTTCAAAAGATTTACAAGATTGAAAATCAAAAGACAAAAGAAAAATAGGGTCGGTGCCCTCGCCCCCGCGTCTCACAAATTCCCTTCTCGTGCATGGGGTACTAAGGATGCTTTTGCTTACCTGCATGAATTTTAGGCACTTTACATTTCTGGCCCGACTTGGTATGGTTGAGTGAACATAGGCAAAAATATAATGTTCTGTACATAGTTTGTTTGCATGCATCCTCTCCAGCCTTGCTGAGCAAAAATACACGCAATGTTGTTTGGTTGCAAGCCTGTTGTACGCAGATGCAAAGTGTTGTTATTTGGTTACATACAAAACACTGGTCTCGTACCTTTTTGTTAGAGTGGTGAGATTACCAGCCCACACACGGTCTTATGTACAACATAGTCATAACCAGTTAAACCATAGTCATACGTAGTACATTACCGTAGTCATACACAAAAGTCGAAAATCATAGTCATGCATGGCAAGGCCTTAACCTAACAGTCTAACGTAAAAGTAAACTAACACGCAATAGTAAAGATAATACCCTAAAGGTCTAGGGCAAATACCTCCTTGTGCAACTTGCACTTGGCCACCACCTCAACGCCCTTGGTGTCGAAGATGATCACCTTGAAGATCTTGAAGGTCACTACTTTGAAGGTCACGAGGTACCAGATCTTGAGTCGATCACTTATGGCGAAGGGGGGGGGGCTTCCTTTATCAATGGTGAACTTAACGTTGACCACCTAGACAATGATTTTCCAGGCGCAATGTTCATCATCAGCACGACTTATGATGGAATGGTGGTCATGTGCTCGGTGAAGCCTATAGGAATTGGCAGGCACTCCAACCTAGTTGCAAGAATGATTTTGCTTAAGTGAGTTGGGCTTGAGTCTGCTACCTCTTGAGCACTGCGTTGGTTTTCCCCGAAGAGGAAGGGATGATGCAGCAAAGTAGCGTAAGTATTTCCCTCAGTTTTTGAGAACCAAGGTATCAATCCAGTAGGAGGCTACGCGCGAGTCCCTCGCACCTGCACAAAACAAATAAATCCTTGCAACCAATGCAATAAGGGCTTGTCAATCCCTACAGGGCCACTTACGAGAGTGAGATCTGATAGATATGATAAGATAATATTTTTGGTATTTTTGTGATAAAGATGCAAAGTAAAATAAAAGCAAAGTAAAAAGCAAAGGAAATAACTAAGTATTGGGAGATTAATATGATGAAGATAGACCCGGTGGCCATATGTTTCACTAGTGGCTTCTCTCGAGAGCATAAGTATTCTACGGTGGGTGAACAAATTACTGTTGAGCAATTGACAAAATTGAGCATAGTTATGAGAATATCTAGGTATGATCATGTATATAGGCATCACGTCCGAGACAAGTAGACCGACTCCTGCCTGCATCTACTACTATTACTCCACTCATCGACCGCTATCCAGCATGCATCTAGAGTATTAAGTTAATGAAAACAGAGTAACACCTTAAGCAAGATGACATGATGTAGAGGAATAAACTCATGCAATATGATGAAAACCCCATCTTGTTATCCTCGATGGCAACAATACAATACGTGCCTTACTGCCCCTACTGTCACTGGGAAAGGACACCGCAAGATTGAACCTAAAGCTAAGCACTTCTCTCATTGCAAGAAAGATCAATCTAGTAGGCCAAACCAAACTGATAATTCGAAGAGACTTGCAAAGATAACCAATCATACATAAAAGAATTCAGAGAAGATTCAAATATTGTTCATAGATAGACTTGATCATAAACCCACAATTCATCGGTCTCAACAAACACACCGCAAAAAGAAGATTACATCGAATAGATCTCCACAAGAGAGGGGGAGAACATTGTATTGAGATCCAAAAAGAGAGAAGAAGCCATCTAGCTACTAACTATGGACCCGTAGGTCTGAGGTGAACTACTCACACTTCATTGGAGGGGCTATGGTGTTGATGTAGAAGCCCTCCATGATCGATGCCCCCTCCGGCGGAGCTCCAGAACAGGCCCCGAGATGGGATCTCATGGATACAGAAGGTTGCGGTGGTGGAATTAGGTTTTTGGCTCCGTATCTGATCGTTTGGGGGTACGTAGGTATATATAGGAGGAAGGAGTACGTCGTTGGAGCAACAGGGGGCCCACAAGGGTGGAGGGCGCGCTTGGGAGGGGGTGATGAAGCTATGTACCTAGGGTAGGGTCATGGATCTGTCCAAGACACCCTCCCCAATGACATCTCTAAAGGAACCAGAAGCGGTCGAAGCAAAATCATCATCCACTCGACCGTGAAGCTATGTTCCACTCGATAGTATAGAAGACACTCGACTATGCGAACAACCACTCGACGATACAAGAAACCACTCGGAGTGTAGAAGGCCTAACGTCACTCAGGATGACAACGGTCGGTCTTTCACTCTGTAACCTTAAAGATCATTTATATCTCTTTATTACTAGCGTTACCAGTAACGCCCTGCCTTAATGTACATTGAACCCTTTGTAACATGGGCTGGCTGGGGTCTTGGCGCACTCTATATAAGCCACCCCTCCTTCGGGACAAGGGTTCGCACCCCCTGTAACGCACACGCATATATCCAGTTACCGCCTCCGGGATCCGAGATGTAGGGCTGTTACTTCCTCCGGGAAGGGCCTGAACTCGTAAAACTCGCATGTACAACTCCTCCACAGCTAGGATCTTGCCTCTACATTCCTACCCCCATTCTACGGTCAGGATTAGAACCACGACAGTTGGCGCCCACCGTGGGGCAGGTGTCTTAGCGACTTGTTGGAGAAGTTACAATTTTTCCGATCCCCTTCATCATGGTTCCAGGATGGAGGTTTGGCTGAGGGCCGCAAGATCCGTCTCGGCGCGCTCGTGTTCGTCGCCGACGACTCCACTTGGCTTCAGGAGGCTCCACTCGACGTCGACACACTCCCCGCCAGCGGTGCGACGCACTTTCACGCGTGCGTCCGCGGCATCCTCCTGCGGCAGCCGTTGACCCAGTATCAGTCGGCTCCAGCAGCTTTCCCCCTCCTTGCGGCCCACCGGAGCAAACGTTCCGGTCGGTCGAGGCTTCAGCAGTGGGTGAGGCATGTGGTGGCTCGCCAGTCGGCCACCCCTCAAGTCGTGGCATCGAGCCCGACGAAACCCTCTACAGCTTGTTCGATCTGTCGACTGGCTCCGTAGAGACCACATCCGAGTGCGATAGCAGCGACCTCGCAGTAGAAGTTTTGATGGTCAATGGACCACGCAGTCCTCCTGCCTTCACCCGTGAAGACGGAGGTGATGGGAACGGCGATCCGTCACGCGTTCATGAAGAATACCGCCCCGAACCCCTCTCCTCGCAGCGGAGAGAAGAACTTCGCCGCCGGAAGATGGATGCACTTCACACTCCTATCGTTGGAGAAACCCCTGAGGCCCAGGCCTTGGAGGAGGCGCGCCTGGCCAACTTGGCTGAGCGCACTCGACTGGAGAATCTCTAGCGCGCGCTCGACGAGCGTGCTCGACAGCGTGCTCCTGAATCCAGTCGACGTCAACTCTTTCCGCCTCTGACTCAGGTATACAGAACTCCGATCCAGAATCTCGCAGCTGTAGCCCGGATAGCGGAGTCGATCCAATCTTCCCAATCAGAAGCTGGTCGAGGTCTGGTGCAGATCCGAGCTTTGCTCCGTGCAGCAGGAGAGCAGAATACAGTAGTATCTTAGTCATGGAATAGGATCCATAGTAGGTCTGTGGTTGCAGACACAGTTCAGTCGGCTCACAGCCCAAGGTCGCCCCCGAGGCACGAGGGACGTGGAGACCGACGAGATCAGTACAGAAACCGTGAGCATTATGATCACCGAGTCGATCACGATGATCGTCATCGAGTGCCCACACCTCCCCCAAGGAGTGGGTCGTACGTGCCGCAACAACATGATGACAGACGCCCTCACAATATGGGGCGAGGGGTTCCAGTCGACCCCAGAGAGTCGGGCTTTGATGCGAGATCTATTCTTGTTCAGGGCTTGGTCGACAGAAATAGAGCTCACCAAGAGGGTCCTAACAGAGATGTACCAACCAGCAGCAGGGTGCATGTCTCAGGTCCGGAGTGCTTCAGCAGAGCCATCAGGGCTGCAGTGATTCCTCCCAACTTCAGGTTGGTGGCTGGAGTCAGTAAGTTCACTGGTGAGTCCAAGCCTGATACTTGGCTTGAAGACTACTGAGTGGCTGTCCAGATTGGTGGCGGCAATGAAGTGGCCATTAAACACCTTTCTCTGATGCTCGAGGGCTCGACTAGAGCATGGCTAAATCAGTTAGCGCCGAGCAGTATTTATACTTGGGAAGATCTTGCCCGAGTATTTGTCAGAACGTTTGAAGGGACTTGCAAACGGCCGGCAGGGCTGACCGAATTACAGTGTTGCGTGCAGAAACCAAATGAGTCTTTGAGGGATTATATCCGGAGATGGATCACATTGCATCACATGGTGGATAATGTGTCTGATCACCAGGCGATTTGTGCCTTTAAAGAAGGTGTCAAGTATCGGGAATTGAATATGAAGTTCGGTCGGACAGGAGATATGACTCTGACTCGGATGATGGAAATTGCCACCAAGTACGCCAACGGAGAAGAACAAGACCGACTCGGGAGTGGCAAGCACAAAACAGTCGCCCATGAAGTTGGAGGAGGTAACTCCAGTCGGAAACAGAAGCGCAAAGCCGAGCCAGCTGCCCTTGGTGAAGCCTTAGCTGTGACTCAAGGAAAGTTCAAGGGGAAGCCCAAGGGGCCGTGGAACCCCAAGAAAGTGAAAGATCAAGATGGAAATGATGTGTTGGATTTGCCATGTCACATCCATACTAAAAAAGATGAAGAGGGTAATTTCATTTACCCAAAGCATACCACTCGACAGTGTCGACTCCTAATCCAACAGTTCTGAGAGAAACAACCCAAGGAAAAGGAGAAGGAAGCAGACAAGGTTGAGGATGAGGAAGAGGATGATGATGGTTATCCCCACGTGAATTCCACCTTGATGATTTTCGCTGACATTGAGAGTAAAAGTCGATTGAAAGTCATCAACAGAGAAGTGAACATGGTCGCTCTGGTGACACCCAGTTATTTGAAGTGGTCCCAGACTGCCATTACATTCGACCAGTCCGACCACCCAGTGCACATAGCCACCCCTAGGAGGCAAGCGTTGGTGGTCGACCCAGTAGTCGAGGGCACCCGACTGACAAAGGTTCTGATGGATGGTGGCAGTGGCCTGAATATACTGTATGCGGAGACATTGAAAGGAATGGGCATTCCGATGTCCAGACTCAGTGAGAGTAACATGAGTTTCCATGTGGTCATTCCAGGCAAGAAGGCTGCATCACTCGGCCAGATTTCTCTCGACGTGGTTTTCAGTGATTTCAAGAATTACCGCAGAGAAAAGTTGACGTTTGAAGTTGTGGATTTTCACAGTGCCTATCATGCTATTCTGGGCAGGCCAGCTTATGTAGGTTTTATGGCTCGACCATGTTACGTGTACCTCAAATTGAAGATTTCTGGTCCCAAAGGGGTGATCACTATCACTGGTAATCGGAAGAAGGCAGAAGAGTGCTTCCAGAAGGGCTCAAAGATCGCCGATGCACAGATGGCTGTAGTAGAATTGCAAGAATATCAGAAAAATGCAGATCCGAGTGATTTGTTGCGATCCAAGAAGCCCGCCACGGATTCAGCATTCCAGTCGTCTGGCGAAACAAAGTCGATTCACATTCACCCGACAGATCCCAATGCTACTCCGACTCACATTTCAACAACACTCGACTCCAAATAGGAAGAAGCGCTCATCCAGTTCCTCCGTGAGAACTGGGACATCTTCGCATGGAAACCTTCGAACATGCCAGGTGTTCCTAGGGGACTGGCTGAGCATCATTTGCGAGTTGACCCAAAAGTGAAACCAGTCAAAGAACATCTTCGATGGTCCGCCGTACAGAAGAGGAAGGCAATCGGTGAAGAGGTGGCTCGGCTTTTGGCAGCTGAGTTTATCCGTGATATTTACCACTCTGAGTGGTTAGCTAATGTTGTCATGGTCCCAAAAAAGGACGACTCACTTCGCATGTGCATTGACTTCAAGCATATCAATCGGGCCTGCCCGAAAGATCACTTTCCTCTCCCTCGCATCGACCAGATAGTCGACTCGACTGCAGGGTGCGAGCGTTTGTCCTTTTTGGACGCCTCCGGGTACCACCAGATCCGTCTATACAGACCCGACGAGATAAAAACAGCTTTCATCACCCCATTTGGGTACTTCTGTTATGTCTCTATGCCATTTGGTTTGAAAAATGATGGAGCCACATTTATGCGGATGATTCAGAAGTGCCTGCTCACTCAGATCAGTCGGAATGTGGAAGCATACATGGATGACATTGTGGTCAAGTCACGTAAAGGTTGTGACCTACTGACTGACCTTGCTGAAACCTTTGCTAACCTCAGAAGGTATGATATCAAGCTCAATCCATCAAAGTGCACGTTTGGAGTTCCGGGCGGAAAATTACTCGGTTTCCTCGTTTCCGAACGAGGGATCGATGCTAACCCAGAGAAAGTGGGTGCTATACTCCGAATGAAACGCCCTGTGCATGTGCATGATGTCCAGAAGCTTACTGGTTGCTTGGCCGCCCTAAGTCGATTCATTTCTCGCCTCGGTGAAAAGGCACTGCCTCTTTACCGACTGATGAAGAAATCAGATAAGTTCGAGTGGACTCCTGAAGCTGATGCAGCATTTGCAGAGCTAAAAGCCCTGCTTTCCACCCAGCCGGTGCTTGCTGCCCCAATCAGCAAAGAGCCTTTACTGCTTTATATAGCAGCCACTGGACAAGTCGTTAGTACAGTACTTACGGTCGAGCGGGAAGAAGAGGGAAAAGCCTATAAAGTTCAGCGCCCAGTTTATTATATTTCTGAAGTTCTGACTCCATCAAAGCGGAGATATCCACACTATCAGAAGCTCAATTATGGGATTTACATGACCACGAAGAAGGTTGCACACTATTTCTCGGATCACTCTGTTACAGTCATCAGCGACGCTCCATTGTCAGAGATTCTGCACAACAGAGATGCAACTGGTCGAGTGGCAAAATGGGCGATTGAACTCCTCCCCTTAGATATCAAGTTTGAGGCAAAGAAGGCTATTAAGTCCCAAGCAATAGCAGATTTCCTCGCCGAGTGGATTGAACAACAACTGGCGACTCAAGTTCACTCGGAGCACTAGACCATGTTCTTTGATGGATCCAAAATGTTGAATGGTTTCGGTGCTGGGGTGGTTCTGGCATCCCCCCCGAGGAGACAAGCTCAGATATGTCCTCCAGATTCACTTTGATTCTTCCAATAATGAAGCTGAATATGAAGCACTCCTGTATGGGTTGCGTATGGGCATCTCACTCGGCGTCCGTCGCCTCATGGTCTACGGCGACTCAGATTTGGTAGTCAATCAAGTGATGAAGGAGTGGGACGTCAGAAGCCCAGCCATGACCGGTTACTGCAACACAGTGAGGAAGCTGGAAAAGAAGTTTGAGGGGTTAGAGCTCCATCACATACCCCGACTGAAAAATCAAGCAGCCGATGACTTGGCAAAGATAGGTTCCAAGAGAGAAGCCATTCCCAGCAATGTGTTTTTGGAGCATATTCACATGCCGACAATTCAGGAAGATCCTTTTACTGAAGAGCCCCGCAGCCTAGGAGCGCCACAGATCCAACTGAAGTCGAGGTCCCAGCCGTGGTCGACCTGATCATGGAGGTTCTGGCCATTACTCCCGACTGGACAGTGCCGTACAATGCGTACATCCTTAGGAAAGAACTCCCAAAGGACGAGGAAGAGTCTCGACAGATCGTCCATTGATCCAAGGCCTTTACTGTGATAAGAGGACAACTGTTCAGGGAAAGCGTGACTGGAGTCGGTCAAAAGTGCATAACGCCAGAAGAAGGTCGAATGATCCTCAACGACATCCACTCGGGGACCTGTGGTCACCATGAGTCCTCTCGGGCCATCGTGGCTAAAGCATACCGAGCCGGATTCTATTGGCCACGAGCAAATGAAATGGCGAAAGATATAGTCGACAGATGTGAAGGCTGCCAGTTTTACTCTGACATGTCTCACAAGCCAGCGCCAGCCCTGAAGACCATTCCCCTCGTCTGTCCCTTTGCTGTTTGGGGGTTGGATATGGTTGGACCACTGAGAACTGGTAGGAGTGGATTCACTCATGTGCTCATAGCAGTCGACAAGTTTACCAAATGGATCGAAGCTAAACCTATCAAGAACCTTGAAGCCAGCACCGCTGTTAGTTTTATCAGAGAATTGACATTCAGATATGGAGTTCCACACAGCATCATCACGGACAATGGGTCGAACTTCGATTCTCATGAGTTTAGAGCTTTCTGCGCTTCTCAAGGCACACGAGTCGACTATGCTTCAGTCGCTCACCCGCAGTTGAACGGACAAGCAGAAAGAGCCAATGGCCTAATTCTCAAAGGGCTGAAACCCCGACTGATCTGTGATCTCAAACACGCAGCAGGCGCTTGGGTCGATGAACTTCCGTCAGTTCTGTGGGGTTTAAGGATAACTCCCAATTAGTCAACTGGACGAACTCCTTTCTTCTTGGTCTATGGAGCCGAAGCTGTTCTGCCAAGTGACCTGCTCCACAACGCACCCCGAGTCGAGCTCTTCTCCGAAGAGGAAGCAGAGCAGGCCCGACAAGATTCAGTCGAACTCTTAGAGGAGGAAAGAGAGATGACCTTGATCCGGTCGACCATTTATCAGCAAGACTTGCGTCGATTCCACGCCAGAAATGTGAGGGGTCGAGCCTTTCAAGAGGGAGACCTGGTTCTTCGAGTGGATCAACAGAAACCGCACAAGCTCGCCCCGGCTTGGGAAGGCCCCTTCATCATCACCAAAGTTCTCCACAATGGAGCATGCCATCTTTACAGTATTGAGCATCAGAAAGACGAGCCACGGGCTTGGGACGCGGAGCTGCTCCGCCCCTTTTATACTTAAGCACTCATTCGAATAAAATGTAATAAGAAGTACCTTTCTAATTTGTTCGTCAAAGATAAGAGCTTTTCAGTCTTCTCGCATGATTGTTGTTGCTTTTATTTACCTCTGAAATCCCCCAGTGGGTGGGCTTAGCCACGAATCCGTTTCGCCTAAGTTTGAAAGAAAATCCTACCGAGTGATGGGTAAGCCTCTCACTCGGGAGGCTTAGCCGCGAATCCGTTTCGCCTAAGTTTGTAAAATCCTACCGATTGGTGAGCAATCCTCCCACTCGGGGGCTTAGCTGCAGTCCAGTACTCGCCTAAGTTCTCTCACTCGGAGACTTAGCTGCAGTCCGGTACTTGCCTAAGTTTGAAAAAATCCTACCGAGTGGAGAGCAACCCTCCCACTTGGGGGCTTAGCTGCAGTCCAGTACTCGCCTAAGTTCTCTCACTCGGAGGCTTAGTTGCAGTCCGGTGCTCGCCTAAGTTTGAAAAAATCCTACCGAGTGGAGAGCAACCCTCCCACTCGGGGGCTTAGCTGCAGTCCAGTACTCGCCTAAGTTTGAAAAATCCTACCGAGTGGAGAGAAACCCTCCCACTCGGGGGCTTAGCTGCAGTATAGTACTCGCCTAAATTTGAAAAAATCCTACCGAGTGGAGAGCAATCCTCCCACTTAGGGGCTTAGCTGCACTCCAGTACTCGCCTAAGTTTAAAAAATCCTACCGAGTGGAGAGCAACCCTGCCACTCGGGGGCTTAGCTGCAGTCCAGTACTCGCCTAAATTTAAAAAATCCTAACGAGTGGAGAGCAACCCTCCCACTCGGGGGCTTAGCTGCAGTCCAGTACTCGCCTAAGTTTAAAAAATCCTACCGAGTGGAGAGCAACCCTCCCACTCGGGGGCTTAGCTGCAGTCTAGTACTCGCCTAAGTTCTCCCACTCGGAGGCTTAGCTGCAGTCCAGTACTCGCCTAAGTTTGTAAAATCCTACCGAATGGAGAGCAATCCTCCCACTCGGGGGCTTAACTGCAGTCTAGTACTCGCCTAAGTTCTCCCACTCGGAGGCTTAGCTGCAGTCCAGTACTCGCCTAAGTTTAAAAAATCCTACCAAGTGGAGAGCAACCCTCCCACTCAGGGGCTTAGCTGCAGTCTAGTACTCGCCTAAGTTCTCCCACTCGGAGGCTTAGCTGCAGTCTAGTACTCGCCTAATTTTAAAAAAATCTTACCAAGTGGAGAGCAACCCTCCCACTCGGGGGCTTAGCTACTGTCTATTACCCGCCTAAGTTCGGAGCTATGCCACAAGTACAATGTGCGCTCCATCCCTATCCGCAAGGACGACGAGGTGCAGGTCGACTGCAACCTTCCCCTTCGGAGCTACGCCACAAGTACAACGTGCGCTCCATCCCTATCCGCAAGGACGACGAGGTGCAGGTCGACTGCAACCTTCTCCTTCGGAGCTACGCCACAAGTACAACGTGCGCTCCATCCCTATCCGCAAGAACGACGAGGTGCAGGTCGACTGCAACCTTCTCCTTCGGAGCTACGCCACAAGTACAACGTGCGCTCCATCCCTATCCGCAAGGACGACGATGTGCAGGTCGACTGCAACCTTCTCCTTTGGAGCTACGCCACAAGTACAACGTGCGCTCCATCCCTATCCGCAAGGACGATGAGGTGCGGGTCGACTGCAACCTTCTCCTTCGGAGCTACGCCACAAGTACAACGTGCGCTCCATCCCTATCCGCAAGGACGACGAGGTGCAAGTCAACTGCAACCTTCTCCTTCGGGACTACGCCACAAGTACAATGTGCGCTCCATCCCTATCCGCAAGGACGATGAAGCGCAGGTTGACTGGAGTCGCCACCTCAGAGCTGCATCTCCAGCGCAAATATTCCGAGCAGAGAACAAAGTCCACTTGAAGGCAAAACGCAAGCATATTCGGAAATAAACCAAATTCGGATAAATCCTAAAGTTCCAAGCAGCAAACCAAAAGTATTCGAGCATCAAGCCCAAAGGAGTTTAACGGTTACAGCAACCACTCGGCATTCCGAGGCAAATTTAAAGCAGATTCAAGTCTCATAAGTTTGTTCACTCGGCAGGAGGAGGGCTGACAGGCTCGACGAATTCATCCAGGTCGATCCCATCTGCGATCCGAGTGGCAGCAGCGATGAAAGTCTCCATGAAGGACTGGAAGTCATGCCTTTTAGTGTTAGCGACCTTGATCGCCGCCAGCTTGTCTTCACGAGCTTCCTTGCAGTGGACTCTCACCAAGGACAGCGCCATGTCAGCACCACACCGGGCGGAGGACTTCTTCCATTCCTGCACTCGGTTAGGGATCTCGTTGAGTCGAGCCATCAAGGATTCTAGGTCATTTTGAAGCGTCGCCCTTGGCCAGAGCAATGCGTCGACTCGTGAGACTGCCTCCTTCAGGCGCGCGAGGTAGCTTGTGACGCTGGCGACATGAGACTCTAGTCGGAGCACGTTCATTGCAGTTTCGTCGCAAACTGGAGAAGCGATAGGGTCCAGACCCGTCTCGACCTTTCCAGTTTCCTCGTCAAAGTCTTGGCAGAATTCTGCAGCCAAAAATTAGTGAGTCGACCGGACAGGATCCGTTCGCAAGCATCAACACAGTCGGTTTAAAAGAAATACCTTCCAGCATAAGATAAAGCTTCTTGGCGAGAGTTCTCAGATAAGCCTCCGTGTCATTCCTCTTGTGGACCGCAGACTCCAGCTTTTCGTTCAGGGTAATTTTGTCCTTCTTCAGACGACTCACCTCTCGGTTAGACTCGTTGAGACAGGACTTCAGCTTGGTCACCTCCCCTTCCAGTGCTTCGACTGAAGCCAGCTTCTGGTCTGCGAGGGCAGTTTTATCTTGGGCTTCCTTCTATGCAGCGGCGAGGTCCGAGTCCTTCTTCTCCAGAGCCAACTTCATTTTCTCTGCAAAAGAAGCAATCGGATCAGACAAGAGCTCGAAGAAATGTTTTAAAAAGACAGTCGACAGGCAGTTACCTTCCATACCAGCAGCTTCGTCTTGAGCTTTCTTCAGATTCTGCTGGGCCAACTCCAAGTCGAGGTTGAGTTGCCTCTGCTTCTCCTCAAGTTCAGCAAACTTGGAAATGACAGTACAAGACTTCTGCACAAGGCAAAAGACGTGTCAATCGACAAGATCAAAGGTTGTTCACTTCCGAGTGGATAAAACTTAAAGAAGTTCGCTTAGACCCCAGCCGACTGCACACAGTCGACTGCGGTCTCGGGGGCTACACCCAGCGGGTGCACTTGGCGTGCCCCCGCTGATTAAGACCCAACTCGACCAGTCCGCCCAGGTCAAATAAAAAAACTGTTCAGACCCCAGTCGACTGCCAGCAGTCGACTGCGATCTCGGGGACTACACCCAGTGGGTGCACTTAGCGTGCCCCCACCGGTTCAGATCTCATTCAACCGGTCCGCCCGGGTCGAGTGGAAGAAAATAAAGGAAGGTAGAACTCAGACCCCTGTCGACTACCAGCAGTCGACTGTGGTCTCGGGGACTACACCCAGTGGGTGCACTTAGCGTGCCCCCACCGGTTTAGATCCTACTCGCCCAGACCGAGTGGAAGAACGCAACTACCAAAGATAACAAAACACCCACTGGGTGCACTGATTTGACGCAAACAACAGGAGATTGTATGGAAGAAAATGTTTTAGATAGCATATCCTAACAAAACAAGGTCAGCCAAAAAGTCTACTTACCTGGACATTGGCCCAGAGAGCAGCGCTGGCGTCATAAGCAGCCTGGTTATTCTCATGCACCGTCTTCATCCGCTCCATCATCACGTTAGCCTGACAGATGGCTTCCGCAGCCGCTTCCGACTGGTTGTTCGGAACAGGGTAGCTGGTGAAAAAGAGAGCAGACGACCCAGGTGTGGCAGTTTGGAGCTCCGTGGCGTGGAGTTGGACAACTGAAGGAATCACCGATGCAGTCGACGGTGCGGAGTGCTCACTCGACAAGGGTGCAGCGAAGGTTACATAGGCCCTGCCCGCGTCTTCAAATTGATGGACGGGTGGTGTTGTTGTTGGCCCTTGCTGAGACATCTTGCCATCTGTTACCTTTTTGCTCTTCCCGGGCTTAAGAGCCACATCTTCATCGTCATCTGGAAGATCAATGACGTTGGGTGGAGCTGCAAGACAGATAATTCGACCCCAAGTGAACCACTAGAATGCAATCGACCCAGTAATCAAGAACAAGATCATAAGAGTTTCTACCTGGGTTGGAGGTGACCGCGTCTTCCATCTCCTCATCTCGGTACTGGAGGGAAGAGGTTCCTGATGTAGCAGCACTGCAAGTGTCCATACTCAGTCGGTTACGTTCTGTTGCTCGAGTCGATGAAAAGAACAAGTCAGATGATTACACGGAGATGGTAGGGACCGTCACTTTGATCCTGGGTAAAGCCTTGGGCAGTTTGGAGGAGGTGGCCTTCAGTGCTTTTGGAGTTGGAGGCGGCACAACCTTGGGCTGCTTTGGGGCCTTCTCAATCGGCGCTGGAGAAGACGTCCGGGGGCGCTTCAAAGACTGCCCAGTCGGGGCGGTCGCCAGGTCCGGGGTGCTCGCCAGATCGTGTGCGTGCTTGGATCTCCTCTCTCTGCGAGGAGGCGAGTCGACTTCTTCGTCATCGCTCGAGTCGTCGCTCTCCTCGTCCTCCTCTGCATCCGAGTGCCACTCGCCGCTCTCGCCCCTGCTCGCTCCCTCCTCGACGTCTTGCTCCTGCACTCCGTTGGGCATCGAGTACATGTCAATGAGAGCCTGAAAGAACAACAAGCAAAAGGAGTACAGTAGACCATCAACAAGGTGTCACACAGTGAATCGGAAAGATATTTGGTAAAACAGAATCATACCTGTTCCGGCTGACGTGAGTGGTCGAATGGAATCACCCTCCTAGACCCCCGGGGGTTGTCTTTGTTGCTGGTGATTCCCATCAGCCACTTCTCCAAGATGTCCTCACTGACATCCTACGGGTGGATCCGAGTGGAGTCCTCGAGTCTAGAGTACATCCACATCAGATGATCACGGGCCTGGAGCGGTTGGATGCGTCGACCGAGAAAGACCTCCAGTAGGTCCATCCCAGTCACCCCGTCGCGGACGAGTTGGACGACCTGCTCGACCAGCACCTTGACCTGCGCCTTCTCTTCGGGAACCACCTTCAAGGAGGAGGGATTATCCACTCGAGCCGGGGAAAAGGGAGGAAGTCTAGTCGGCTGACCCCGGGTCGGCTGATCCTTGCAGTAAAACCAAGTCGACTGCCAGCCGCGGACCGAGTCAGGAAGGATCATCGCCAGGAAGGTGCTCTTGTTCCTCATCTAGATCCCCAGGCCCCCACACATCTGGATCACGTGCTTCCTCTCATCACTCGGATTGGCCTTTTTGACCGACTGGGAGCGGTAGGTGAAGATATGTTTGAAGAGGCCCCAGTGCGGTCGATAGCCCAAGAAATTTTCACACATTGACACAAAAGCAGCCAGATAGACTATGGTGTTTGGAGTGAAGTGGTGGAGCTGAGCCCCAAAGAAGTTCAAAAAGCCCCGAAAGAAAGGATGGGGAGGCAGAGAAAATCCGCGATCGAGGTGGGTGGCGAGGAGAATGCACTCACCTCCCTTGGCTGCGGCTCGGTCTCGTTCCCCGGGAGCCGCGCCAATTTGTGGGGGATCAGTCCCCCCTCCACCAGGTCGTCGAGGTTGTCATGGCTGATCGTCGAGCGGATCCAGTCGCCCTGGATCCAGCCCGGCGGCAGGCCGGATCTCGACGAGGATCCGCCCCGGCTGGTCCGCTTGCCCTTCGACTTCGTGGTCGCCTTCTTCGCGCGCTCCAGCGCCACCGTCTTCTCTTTTCCCATGGCGGCGGATCGAGTTCGAGCGAGGGTTCAGTGACGAGAGCAGAAGTGAGCGTGGCGGAGAGGTCGGAAGAAGAAGAAAAGAGAATGGGAGCGCACGGTGCAGAGACCCGGTCCGGTGCCTTTTATAAGGTCATTCCCTGAGTGACTGACTGGTAGGCCCAGACGATCTAAACAAATCCCGCAACAGTCGCGCGCGCAGTACGTGGCGAAAAAGGTGGCGCGGAGATCGAGGAGACCTGCCTAATCCGTCCCGATTACCACGGCCTCGCCCGTCTGGCGCGCTTCCCAAAATTCGAATCCCGCGAAATCCGCGGAGAGCAGAGCAACTGGTCAGACTGAAAACATCATCCACATTATCATTCAAAATTCTACCGTGAAAGTTCACTCGGCAAAAACTAAGAATGGACCAAGGCGACTGAAAAAGAAGTTGATGTTGTCTCCTCGGTTCATTGTTCCAGAACAAGTTATACTCATAGCACAAAGAATGAGTCGGAAGTGTTCCCAACTCCTTCCTCACTCAAACCCTGATCCATTCGGGGGCTAATGATGAAGCTATGTACCTAGGGTAGGGTCATGGATTTGTCGAAGATACCCTCCCCAAGGACATCTCTAAAGGAACCAGAAGCGGTCGAAGCAAAATCATCATCCACTCGACCGTGAAGCTATGTTCCACTCGACAGTATAGAAGACACTCGACTATGCGAACAACCACTCGACGATACAAGAAACCACTCGGAGTGTAGAAGGCCTAACATCATCAAGATGACAACGGTCGGTCATTCACTCTGTAACCTTAAAGATCATTTATATCTCTTTATTACTAGCGTTACCAGTAATGCCATGCCTTTATGTACATTGAAACCTTTGTAACATGGGCTGGCTGGGGTCCTGGCGCACTCTATATAAGCCACCCCCTCCTCCGGGACAAGGGTTCGCACCCCCTGTAACTCACACGCATATATCCAGTCGACCGCCTTCGGGCTCCGAGACGTAGGGATGTTACTTCCTCCGAGAAGGCTTGACCTTGTAAAACTCGCGTGTACAGCTCCTCCACAGCTAGGATCTTGCCTCTACATTCCTACCCCCCATTCTACTGTCAGGCTTAGAACCACGGCAGGGGGTAGGCGCGCCCCCTACCTCGTGTCATCCTATTTTGTGTCTTGACGTAGGGTCCAAGTCTCCTGGGTCTTGTTCGTTGAGAAAATCACGTTCCCGAAGGTTTCATTCCCTTTGGACTCCGTTTGATACTCCTTTTCTTCGAAACCCTAAAACAGGCAAAAAACAGCAATTCTGGGCTGGGCCTCCGGTTAATAGGTTAGTCCCAAACATAATATAAAAGTGGATAATAAAGCCCAATAATGTCCAAAACAGTAGATAATATAGCATGGAGCAATCAAAAATTATAGATAAGTTGGAGACGTATCAAGCATCCCCAAGCTTAATTCCTGCTCGTCCTCGAGTAGGTAAATGATAAAAACAGAATTTTTGATTCGGAGTGCTACTTGGCATAATTTTAATGTAATTCTTCTTAATTGTGGTATCAATATTCAGATCCGAAAGATTCAAGACAAAAGTTCATATTGACATAAAAATAATAATACTTCAATCATACTAACAAAGCAATTATGTCTTCTCAAAATAACATGGCCAAAGAAAGTTATCCCTACAAAATCATATAGTTTGGCTATGCTCTATCTTCACCACACAAAGTATTTAAATCATGCACAACCCCGATGAAGAGCCAAGCAATTGTTTCATACTTTTGACATTCTCAAAACTTTTTCAATCTTCACGCAATACATGAGCGTGAGCCATGGATATAGCACTATAGGTGGAATAGAATGGTGGTTGTGGAGAAGACAAAAAGGGAGAAGATAGTCTCACATCAACTAGGCGTATCAACGGGCTATGGAGATGCCCATCAATAGATATCAATGTGAGTGAGTAGGGATTGCCATGCAACGAATGCACTAGAGCTATAAGTATATGAAAGCTCAAAAAGAAACTAAGTGTGTGTGCATCCAACTTGCTTGCTCATGAAGACCTAGGGCATTTTGAGGAAGCCCATCATTGGAATATACAAGCCAAGTTCTATAATGAAAAATTCCCACTAGTATATAAAAGTGACAAAATGAGAGACTCTCTACTATGAATATCATGGTGCTACTTTGAAGCACAAGTGTGGTAAAAGGATAGTAGCATTGCCCCTTCTCTCTTTTTCTCTCATTTTTTATTTGGGCCTTTTCTCTCTTTTTGTGGCCTCTTCTCTTCTTCTTTTTTTATTTTCCGTCTGGAGTCTCATCCCGACTTGTGGGGGAATCATAGTCTCCATCATCCTTTCCTCACTGGGAAAATGCTCTAATAATGATGATCATCACACTTTTATTTTCTTACAACTCAACAATTACAACTCGATACTTAGAACAAAATATGACTCTATATGAATGCCTCTGGCAGTGTACCGGGATATGAAATGACTCATGAGTGACATGTATGAAAGAATTATGAATGGTGGCTTTGCCACAAATACGATGTCAACTACATGATCATGCTAAGAAATATGACAATCATGGAGTGTGTCATAATAAACGGAACAGTGAAAAGTTTCGTGGCAATATATCTCAGAATGGCTATGGAAATGCCATAATAGGTAGGTATGGTGGCTGTTTTGAAGAAGGTATATGGTGGGTGTATGATACCGGCGAAAGGTGCATGGTATTAGAGAGGCTAGCAATTGTGGAAGGGTGAGAGTGCGTATAATCCATGGACTCATCATTAGTCATAAAGAACTCATATACTTATTGCAAAAATCTACAAGTTATCAAAGCAAAGTATTACACGCATGCTCCTAGGGGGATAGATTGGTAGGTAAAGACCATCGCTCGTCCCCGACTGCCACTCATAAGGAAGACAATCAATAAATAAATCATGCTCCGACTTCATCACATTACGGTTCACCATATGTGCATGCTACGGGAATCACAAACTTTAACACAAGTATTTCTCAAATTCACAACTACTCAACTAGCACAACTTTAATATCACCATCTTCATATCTCAAAACAATTATCAAGCATCAAACTTGTCATAGTATTCAACACACTCATAAGAAAGTTTTATTATTAATCTTGTATACCTAGCATATTAGGATTTTAAGCACATTACCATGATATTTAAGAATCTCAAAATAATCTAAGTGAAGCATGAGAGATCAATAGTTTCTATAAAACAAATCCACCATCGTGCTCTAAAAGATATAAGTGAAGTACTAGAGCAAAACTATATAACTCAAAAGATATAAGCGAAGCACATAGAGTATTCTAACAAATTCCAAATCATGTATGTCTCTCTCAAAAGGTGTGTACATCAAGGATGATTGTGGTAAGCTAAAAAGTAAAGACTCAAATCATACAAGACGCTCCAAGCAAAACACATATCATGTGGTGAATAAAAATATAGCTCCAAGTAAAGTTACTGATAGAAGTAGACGAAAGAGGGGATGCCTTCCGGGGCATCCCCAAGCTTTGGCTTTTAGGTGTCCTTAGATTATATTGGGGGTGCCATGGTCATCCCCAAGCTTAGGATCTTGCCACTCCTTGTTCCATAATCCATCAAATCTTTACCCAAAACTTGAAAACTTCACAACACAAAACTCAAAGTAGAAAATCTCGTGAGCTCCGTTAGCGAAAGAAAACAAAAGACCACTTCAAGATACTGTAATGAACTCATTATTTATTTATATTGATGTTAAACCTACTGTATTCCAACTTCTCTATGGTTTATAAACTATTTTACTAGCCATAGATTCATCAAAATAAGCAAACAACACACGAAAAACAGAATCTGTCAAAAAACTGAACAGTCTATAGTAATCTGTAGCTAGCGCAAGATCTGGAACCCCAAAAATTCTAAAATAAATTTCTGGACGTGAGGAATTTATATATTAATCATCTGAAAAAGGAATTAACTAAATATCACTTTCCAAATAAAAATGGCAGCAGTTTTCGTGAGCGCTAAAGTTTCTGTTTTTTACAGCAAGTGTAACAAGACTTTCCCCAAGTCTTCCCAACGGTTCTACTTGGCACAAACACTAATTAAACACAAAAAACACACACAACCTAAACAGAGGCTAGATAAATTATTTATTACTAAACAGTAGCAAAAATCAAGGAATAAAAATAAAATTGGGTTGCCTCCCAACAAGCACTATCGTTTAACGCCCCTAGCTAGGCATAACAAGCAAGGATAGATCTAGGTATTGTCATATTTGGTAGGAAATCCATAAGTGGCTCTCATAATAGATTCATAAGGTAATTTAATTTTCTTTCTAGGAAAGTGTTCCATGCCTTTCCTTAATGGAAATTGGAATCTAATATTTCCTTCCTTCATATCAATAATTGCACCAATCGTTCTAAGGAAAGGTCTACCAAGAATAATAGTACATGAAGGATTGCAATCTATGTCAAGAACAATAAAATCTATGGGCACATAATTCCTATTTGCAACAATAAGAACATCATTAATTCTTCCCATAGGTTTCTTAATAGTGGAATCCGCAAGGTGCAAGTTTAGAGAGCAATCATCAAAATCACGCAAACCTAACAAATCACACAAAGTCTTTGGAATCGTGGAAACACTAGCACCCAAATCACATAAAGCATAGCATTCATGATCTTTTATTTAATTTTAATAGTTGGTTCCCACTCATCATAGAGTTTTCTAGGGATAGAAACTTCCAATTGAAGTTTTTCTTCATAAGATTGCATCAAGGCATCAACGATATGTTTAGTAAACGCTTTATTTTGACTATAAGCGTGAGGAAAATTTAGCACGGATTGCAACAAGGAAATACAATCAATAAAATAGCAATTTTCATAGTTAAATTCCTTGAAATCCATAATAGTGGGTTTAGCAACATCTAGGGTTTTAATTTCTTCAATCCCACTTTTATCTATTTTAGCATCAAGATCAAAAAATTCCGAATTCTTGGAACGCCTTCTAGGTAAAGGTGGATCATATTCAGTCCCATCATTATCAAGATTCATATTGCAAAACAAAGATTTAATAGGGGACACATCAATAAATTTTAGATCTTCATCTTATTTTCATAGGAACTAGAAGAACACGCTCTTATAAAGGCATCTTTCTTAGCACGCATCCTAGCGGTTCTTTCTTTGCACTCATCGATGGAAATTCTCATGGATTTGAGAGACTCATTGATATCATGCTTAGGTGGAATAGATCTAAGTTTCAAAGAATCAACATCAAGAGAAATCCTATGAACGTTCCTAGCCAACTCATCAAACCTAAGCAATTTTTCTTCAATCATAGCATTCAAACTCTTTTGCGAAGTAATAAATTCTTTAATATTAGATTCAAAATCAGAGGGCATCTTATTATAATTTCCATAAGAATTGTTGTAGGAATTACCATAATTATTAGAGGGATTACTAGGGTAAGGCCTAGGATTGAAATTTCCTCTATATGCGTTGTTACCAAAATTGTTCCTACTAACAAAATTCACATCCATAGATTCATTATTATTCTCAATCAAAGTAGAAAAGGGCATATCATTAAGATCAGAAGAAACACTCTTACTAGCAAATAATTTCATAAGTTCATCCATCTTTCCACTCAAAACATTAATTTCTTCTGTCGCATGCACCTTTTTATTAGTAGATCTTTCAGTATGCCATTGAGAATAATTAACCATAATATTATCTAGGAGTTTAGTAGCTTATCCTAAAGTGATTTCCATAAAAGTGCCTCCCGTGGCTGAATCTAAAAGATTTCTAGAAGCAAAATTCAACCGGCATAAAAAATTTGTATAATCATCCACAAATTTAAACCATGAGTAGGGCAATTAGGTATCATTAGTTTCATTCTCTCCCAAGCTTGTGCAACATGTTCATGATCAAGTTGCTTAAAATTCATAATATCGTTTCTAAGAGAGATGATCTTAGCGGGAGGAAAGTACTTAGAGATAAAAGCATCTTTGCACTTGTTCCATGAATCAATACTATTTTTAGGAAAAGACGAAAACCAAGCTTTAGCACGATCTCTAAGCAAAAAAGGAAATAGCTTCAATTTAACAATATCATTATCCCCATATTTCTTATTTTGCATATCACACAAATCAACGAAGCTATTTAGATGGGTAGCGGCATCTTCACTAGGAAGGCCAGAAAATGGATCTTTCA